>NC_063192.1:36523505-36743516 GCF_017589495.1 Alosa alosa | reverse complement strand
GAAAAACAAAAAGTTGTTTACCCTCCTAGGTGAGAGAATTTGCCCTCTAAGCTTGAAATTGTTTACTGGACACCCAGCATACAAGCCAACAACTTACCAGTCTAACATGGCTAAATTTGTAATGCATGATCATTTTATTGCTTATGTGTTTGCAAAGTCTTCTGGCCCAGAAAGAAACCATGGTGGTTTCTGGATCATGGCGGAGGAAATGAGTGGTAGAGTTGTGCAGTAAGTTGTGGTGGCAAAAGTGGTAGTAGCTAGCTTCCTTACTAGCACACCATCTTCCAGTCCAAGATGCATAAAGTTTTCAGTGGCAACCAGGGCTGGACAGCAGTCAAATGCATTGACCTTGGTATTAGAGAATTTGTCTCTGTTGTCTGTGAACAGAAAGAAGATGGACAACATTTTACAAGATAAACAATATTTTACACAGAAATCCATTGGCAATGATGAGATTAATACAGATTATCTGTACCTATTTGACATTTACTTTTTTATGGGACACATCTGAAACATGGGGTGACTTTGTCTGGGCATGCCTAGGCATGTTATTAATAACGCTTAAACATTTACTGGAAGTCATGAGACTGGACGGTCAAAGGCTAAGAGTGGAGGTAAACAAGACAGGGCCTGGGAGAGAAAGATGTTTTACCAGTGGACATGTCTGGACATGTCCGGGCATGACAATACACATAGAACCTGGATACATGAATTCTGCCTAACAACACACATTTTTTAATGTTTATATGAGGAGGAGTTTCCACCAATATCTCAGGTCCCAAAACGTTCTGATTGGCTAGAAGGGGCCTGGTGACGTTCCTGGGGATAGGAACGCCTTCCAGGCCCCTGAGAGCATAAAAGAGAGAGCTCAGGCACATTCAGATCAGATCTCATCGGGGTAGCAGCTGCCACTCATCACTCTATTGCCTGACGGTCCAGTCCTGACGCTGTTTGGATTGTATTATCACTGCAATACGGTGAATAAAGGATCAACAGTCTCCAGCTTCTCTCGTCTTGGTGTTCTCCTTCGGGTCTTTGACATCAGAGTGCTAGTTGGATTGGAGGTTTTGGGAAGTGGATAATTTTCCACCACAGATCTGGAGGTTCTACCGAGATTTGAAAGGATTCAACAAGGGAAGCAGTTCCGTCCCGGGTGAAGCAGACTTCTCCAGTGCAGCTCTCCGGGCCCAAAAAGGTAAGCATCTTTGCTTATTATTAGGGAGAGCTGTACTGTGGGAGTCGGTGGGTAGGCCGGGAAGGGGTGCTAACCTGAATCCTCAAAAGGATAGTGGAGACACGAGACAGAGATTGGGTTGTACTGTTGATCTTAAAAAGCGTTTTGTGATTTTGAAAAACCGGTTAAAAATAGTTTTCAAGGAGAAAACTGAGTTAAATGGCCATATAGTAATTTCCAAGGAGGAAATCTAGTTTTCAAGGAGAAAACTAAAATAGTGTTTTAATTTCCAAGGAGGAAATCTAGTTTTCAAGGAGAAAACTAAAATAGTGTTTTAATTTCCAAGGAGGAAATCGAGTTTTCAAGGAGAAAACTAAAATAGTATTTTGTGTAAAGGAAGCACGGGCTGTCCTAAATATATGTGTTTCGGGAAGAAAGAACGGGGTAATAGGTAAACTGCAATATTAGCTGTAAGTTAAATGTGTAAAATTGCCCTGAGCAAGGGGTGATGAACAAAATATATTTTATTATAGTCTACTGTTGTTTCTGTAAAAACTGAGTGTGCGCCGTTGTGTTTTCCTTTGCTGCCTGGGCATGGGCCCACAATAGATGCAAGACAAGCGCACATACAAATTTGAGGTAGAGGAGTTCGGCGAGGGAAGGAGGATCGCCACGCTGACAGACGGACGTCAAACTCACATAATAGAAGTCGCGGCTGCAATATTCATAAGAAGGTTGCACAGCAACCATAGTCTGAACATAAGGAGATTGTTGCAGTTGTTGGAGGCTTTTGCAGAGGACCCCCCTGAGCCCTCTGTTAGAGTAGCGGTGCCCAAGCTTAGGATTGTGAGAGACCATAGGCCAGAGACCCTAGGAAAAGTCCTCTACCGCTTTGAAATCTCTGATGAGTCAAGCGAGGAAGAGCCTGACACAGACTCTCCAGAAGAATTCACTCCAAACAGTAGCGTGAGAGAGGAAGAAGCAGACATTGGACCAGGGGAAGTAAGTGCCCCACCAGAAACAGGCTACAGTAGCCTAGGGTCAGAGGAGGAGGGGCGCCAGGAGTCAGGTCAAGGGGGTCTAGTGAGAGCCCCAACTCCCTATCCAGGTGACACCGTATCCCACCAGCTAATTCAGAGTCCATTCCGTATAGTTAACAGCCCAGCCATCCCCCGATATAGCCCACCGCCCTCTACAAGCTATAGCCCGACCAACCCCCAGTCTAGCTCAAGCTACAGTCCAACTGTGCCCCAGCAGGAGGAGGTTCACGGCCCGACTGAGCCCCAGCCAGTGCGGGATACAGAACAGGTGCTGAGAGGAATAGTTGGCCGAGATAGAGGTAGGCTGGCCAGTTTTATGAGAGAGTCCTTATCAGTGTCAGTGTTCTGGAACAAGGGAAGGAGCACTAGGGATAAATATTCAGTTCATGTTGACCACCTTGACAAATACGGAGGAACCCACTCAAGACTAGGCACCAGCGTAGCACCATTGGCACTGCAGACAGTAATAGAGCAGGTAGGAAAGTTTGTAGGGGTGAACACAAGGCCAGTGGTTGACCAGCTCTTTGCCCCACCTGAGGGAAGGAAGCGCAAGTTTGAGAGGGACTCCCCAGCTGCAAGAAGGAGAAGGACAAATAGAGATTATAGATAGGAAGCTAGTGAAAGGGGAGGTACTACTGCGAGGCCTCTATAGCAACTGCTTGAGCTGAATAAACTCCACAATAAATGCATAAAAAAAACTTGTAATCCGCTAAACTTTGCCTAAATTGAAAGTGTTGTACCTGCTTCAATAAAATAAAGAGAAAATAAAGCCAATAAATGTACTTTGTAAAAGCAAAATAAAAGGTTAAAAGGTAATCTTGAGTGAAGAGGTATTATTAAAAAGGAAAAGATAAAAACTCAAAGCCCCCACTGATACAATAACATTGGTAAGATAGGAAGGATAGTTATAATACTAAAGCAAAAGCAGGGGGCGAGAGAGAATAAACAGAGTAACGCCCACAAATAGCGAATGAACTTAGAAAGTAAGTGGCATATCACGTTCATTCAACTACAGGATAATAAGTGGTGCATATTCACAAGAAACCGAGAGGGTCTCGTGAACGGAGCGTATCAGTGCCATAGTTACACAGAGCTACTGGAGAAAGTAGAATACCTGATAGGGAGAGCTTACCCGTTAGAGTTAGGAACACCTATGGACACGAGGAGTGACGATAGCGATACATCAGATTAACAAAGCTCAGAAACCCATTAGGCAGGTCCAGGAGAAACGGTGAAAGTGTATGAACCATCAACAACAAAACGTGATCTGGACCATAGGTATCACTGAGTACGGCGAACACGATTGGGAAATAAGCATCCGAGACCGAGAGGGTCAGGAACAAGTGGGGTACGTAGGGCGGTTCCCCTTTGGGTGCAGATTTCCTTTTAGGTGCAGAAATCGGGACGAAATAGACGAGGAGGCAGCACTTCCCCTGGTGTCTGAGCTGACCCCCTTTGACCTGCCGCAGGAAGAACCAGAGGGAGCACAGCCCCAAGCGGCTGGGAGCAAAGAGGGAGCCACATCCGGCAGCTTAGAAATAAAAGAGACGTGGACAATAAAGGTCGCTGAAAGCGGAAATAGAGGGTGGAACGTGAGTGCCACAAACGATAAAGGAGAGGTGCTCGAAGGAGGAAGGGCTGAACTAAATACTGTCCTTGAAGATTGGGGAGAGGTAAGGGACACTATATTATATACGGTAAGCGACCTCCGACTGGACTGGGAAGAGAAGGACCAGAACAGGTGCCAGAGGGAGAGAGAGAGGCAAGACAAAGGGACTCCCTCAGGCGCAATCGGAGGGAAGAAGAAGACAGGGAGTTTGAAAAGGACTACTTCAAGTCCCTCTGGGGCAATAAAGTCTACCCCGTCCCCAAAGACGCTGACATCTGAAAAGAAAGTAACACATCAGACTGGCAGGGAATTAAGAGCTCCTTGGAGAAAGACAGAAAGGATTCTAGGAAGTATATGGAACAGGGACAACAGAACGTGCTCTGGGCCATAGATATCGTCGAATACGACGAACACGACTGGGAGGTAAGCGTTAGAGACGGAGAAGGCCAAGAATACGTGGGATACGTGGGTAAAGTCCCTTTTGAGTGCAAACTCCCGTATAGGTGTAAATATCGAGACGACATAGACCTAAAAGCAACGCTCTCGCTGTTAAGGGGACTAACCCCTAATAGCCTGCCAGTAAGGAAGCAGGAGGAACCACGGCCCCAAGCAGCCGGGAGTGAAGGAGGAGCTACATCGGGTGACCTGGAGATAAAAGAAAAGTGGACAATAAGAATCTCTGAGCACGAGGGTAGCGGGTGGAGCATAAGCGCAGTGAACGATAAGGGGAGAACATTTGAAGAAAGGAGAGGCAAACTGAACACTGTCCTCAAAGAGTGGGGCGACGTGAAAAATTCAGTACTATACCTAGTGGGCGACCTTCGACAGGACTGGGAAGAAGGGAACCAGAATAGGTACAAGAGGGAGAGGGAAAGACAATACAAGAGGGACTATCGCATGTTCTGCACAGACTCAGGGGACGAGGACGAGCTGTACTACCTCTAAAAAAAAAAATGGCAACTAGAGTAATGACACCCCTGGAGGAAGTAGTAAGGGAGAATGCCATTGCTGAGAAAGACGTAAAGAGCATCAACCATAAGTGGTTCCTAAGATACAAAGGAGACCACACAGCATGGCCAAAAGAAGGGTCACTCAACCCGACAATAATTGCCCAAATGAGGGAAAAAATCATGAATTACAAGGGCTATGACAAAGGCACACGGAGGCAGGAAAAAAGAGAGAAGGAATTGAACACTCTGGAGGCCTTCGCAAAAATATCTGAGAGAAAGAAAAGGCAGAGGGCGGATCAGAACGACACGCCGCCAACAACGCCCACCACAGAGAAGTGCCCCCAATTACAGCCCACAAAGAGAGAGCTGGACACCCTGACCCAAGCAGCAGAGCCAGGAGCTCCACCCATGGAGGAGCCACGCCCTCCCCCATACAGGGAAAAGGACAAGCTGTACCCAGAGGTGCCGCGAGAGGAGGACAACGTGCGGGAGATAATCCGGCGCCTGGAAGAAAGGGACCCACGGGCCCTGGCAATACAAGCACCGGTGTACGGATCACAAGCCCCAACGGGGCACCTGGCAGTGCAGGCCCCGCTAGTAGTGAAGGGAATCACACTGGAAGGGACCTGCGCGGAAGTGCTGAGGGAAGTAAAAAGAATAAGGTGGGAGCAGGCCAACCTCCAGCCGAGACTATCGACATCTCAGCCGATGTCCGCACAGTCATCGCCACCGTCATCCCCCACCAGGGAAGCGCTCCCAGAACGCCTTCTGGGAAGAACAGAGCCGAGTGAAGGACAGGGGTGGGCTGAGGAAGAAGAAGCTGCAAGAGGATTAGAAGAGCAGGCGGTAAGTGACTTCTACGCAAGCATGAAAGGTCATTGGGAGACGGATGGATCTCCGGTAACCAGTCCCCCAGAGCCCGGTTGGGAAAGCCAGAGGACGGGTGCGGGGGATCCAGAAGCTGGAGGAAGCGAACCCCTATGCCTTCCAGGCCAAAGGAAGGAGCAAGCCCCTGGGGAGGGAGAAGAGGAACAGAGACAATGGTATGGGAAGCTGTGGGACCACCTGGAGACAGTCATGAAAAAGTGGGAAAGGGCCATAGGGGAGGAAGAGAAAGAAGCCCAAGATAGAGAGGCCCTGAAAACCCTGGCCTGGGTAAGGTCACAGGTGGACAAGGAACCGGTGAAGGACGGGTGCAGAGAGACATGGCGGAAGCTCGAGGAGTACATCCAGATATGCTGGAAGGAAGTGGAAAAGGCCGTTAGGCAGGCAGAAGAAAGATGCCGAATCAAAAGAAGAGAGGAGCAAAGGATGGAAGAATGGAATGAGAAAAGGATGAAGAGAGTGGAAAGGGGTCTGAAAGAGTTGAAAGCTGCTAGAAAGATCGGATCAAAGGAGGTAGAACTGGCCGACGAGATTCTGGAGGAAATAACAGAAATGGAGAAGTGGGGAGACAAAGGGGCAGGCCCAGGAAGCACGCCAGAGCATGTCGAGTATAAAAAAGCTGGCAGAAAATGCTGCGAGAGCCTGGGAAGAGAAATGACAGAAGTCCTAAAAAGAATGGAGGCCATGGGAGCGCAAGAAGAAAGAGAAGGAAGGTTCAGAAAACAAGAGAATAGGGAAAGGGAAAGCCGCCAAAGACCCAGACGAGAGTCCTCCGACGGAAGGGGGACCCGCCGACTAACCTTCAAACTGACCTGCAGTCCAAACTCAATGGCGGGCGAAGAGGAGGAAGACGCGGACGGGGCGGACAGCCAGGCCGGCTCAGGAGAGGAATATGAGTCGGCGGGAGACGAGGAGGTAGGAATGGGTGTCATAGAACAGTTCCTCGCAGAGCAAGTTCAGAGAGAACTGCCACCGGCCCCGAAAGAAGCGGACCCCACAGTGTGTCCCGGCTGCGGAAAATCGTTTAAAGGAGAAAGGGTGTGAGGACCCACCGGCAACGAACAGAGGCATGTAAAGAGCAGGCCGGAATGCTCCCAATGATGATCCCACCCAGTGTGCTCGCCACAGGACTGTTTGGAATCAGCAGGGTGAAGAAAGGAGTAGAGAAAGGCCTGGACGAGATCAGAAAGGGAGTGCGAAAGGGACTCAACGAGATTGAAGGGGGAGTCAAGAAAGGCCTAAAGGAAAACAAGAAGGAGCTGGAAAAGCTGGAAAAAGAGGGAAAGAAAGAAAGAGAGAGGGCACGGAAAGAGAAAGAGAGAATGAGAACCATCCCAGAGGAATCGGATGAAGAAGAAACGGTCGTGATGGCACCACTAATAACAAAAAACCAAACGGCCCACTACCAGCCGTGGACTCACTCAGACGTGAATGGTCTCATTTCACGACTTCCTGTCCTACATGAGGGAGCGGGCAGATGGATAAGTCGGCTGGAATCAGAAACACAAGGCCGAAACCTGGCCCGTAGGAGATATAAATATCTGCTCGGCCTGATATTGGGGAAGGCTGATACAGAGGCTGTACTGGAGAGAGTAAAACTAGAGCGATTAATGGATGCCAGCATGGACGCCCTGTGCTTCGACGGCTACCGGAACAGAGTGTGGAAGGCCTTAAGGGAGGCTTATCCCAACCAGTACAGTCCCTCGTCCGTCTGGATAGAGAAACTCAAGGACAGTGATAATCCCGCAGCCTTCGTCGAAAAGGCAGCGCAGGAATGGACGATAAGGATGGAACAAAGACCAGAAGACTCAGGTCCCCTCACCATGCAGTTCAGAAGAGCAGTCATGGACGCCCTACCAAAAGAAGTCAGGACGCAGCTGGAAAGCGACTGGCGCTTGGCGGCCATGCCAAAAGAAGAATTCAGACTGGCGGTGGTACACCATGTGACCCTGTACAGACAAGGGAAAGACAAGGAAGAGCAACAGGAGAGGGAGGCTATAAGGAAGTTGACTCACGTGCAACTCCAGGAGGCAAAGGGAGCAAAGAAGGCAGCCACCCAAGCTCCCGGTAATGCCTGCTACAGCTCCTGCCACGCAGCCACAACCCCCAGTGGTACAGCAACCAATAATGCAGCAACCTATGGTGCAACAACCAGTGATGATGCAACCACAACCTATACAGCCCATGATGCAAACATGGCAGCAAGCGCCCTATGGACCCCCGCAACAACAGCAACAGAGACAACAATGGTATCAGCCAAGAGGCAGAGGAGGATTCCGCCAGGGAAGAGGAGGACAAGGCAGAGGAGGCTATGGAAGAGGACAATACCAAGGCCAGCAGAGTCAAGGAAACAGCATTCAATGTTGGATGTGTGGAGGAACGGGACATATCTCCAGGGATTGCCCGACAAAAACCGGAGGCCAGAGCAACCAAGGAGGACAGGCAAATCAAGGGCAAATACAAGGAGGAAATTATGCTCCCCAACAAGGGAGAGCCCCACAGCAAATGCAGGCACCCTCTGGCCCAGTCTCCCCTTACGGGGGAAACTGGAATTGACGAGGCCCAGAAAACCCAGGGGAGGGTCAGTTCCCCGCCCTGACCAGGGGGGCTGACGCAGAACCAATGCTGCAGGTTCTAATCGAGGGCATGGAAGTCAAATGTTTAGTGGATACAGGGGCAACGTATACTTGTCTTCACCCAAAAGATGCCCAACACCTCCCCAGATCTTCAGGAAAGTTTATGAAGACAGTGGGTTTTTCGGGAAAAACGCAGCTAATTCCAATGACGGCTCCAGTATCAATCCAAATAGAAGACAAGGAAATCAGGATACCAGTCTTAATAGCAGAACACACGCCCGTCAACCTATTGGGACGGGACGCGCTGTGCAACCTAAGACTCCAAATTGAGTGTTCCCCAACAGGAGTACAGATAACAGGGCTGGCAACCCAAATGGCCCTAATGGCCCTAATGACAAGTGCCCCATCTCAAACTGAAACTCACCAGGTCTACTGGATTGGACAATTGGAACCAAACATAGAAAGAGTGATCTACAACGAGTATGCTTTTCAAATAAACAGTCTTCATGCTCGACTGAGGACGCCAAGATGCCCTTTTCATTGTACGATACAATTCGACCAAACGCCGAGCAGGGACAAGGAGGAAAGATGGTATAAGGAAGTGAGTAAGTGGGGACGCATCCCACTCGACATACACTCACTGGTGGTGGCCAAGGAAGGAGTGGCCGCTGAGGTGAAATTTGCGAAAGAATGGAATCTATACTCAATCTTCAACGTGCCTGGAACCGGGCCACATATTACTCTAAGAGTGGCCAGAGGTCACAGAGCAAGGGAAATGGGCCCAGTGATGGGCAAGGCTTCGTGCGTCAAATGGAAAGACACAGGAAATGATCGGCTCCAAACGGCTGTCGGTAGAGGAGGAGAGCCATTGTTCAGGATAAAATTGGACAACCCGGTCACCGTGTGGGGAGTCCCACAGGTAATTGAAATCATGGACACGGAACCACAGGAGAAAGAGGAGATACCATACGTCAAAGGATGTCCGTATGGGAACCAATTCTGCCTCTACCGCCTATTCCCAGGAGCGGGGCGCCGATGCTGGGACAAAACGAGACACGTACCGTTCAGCAAAGAAGACGCGGAATGGAGCACGTACATGCGACATCTGTCATGGTGCCCCAAAAAGAGGGCAGAAGGCCCACCGACGGCCCCGGAGGAGGTTCATGACATACCCTACGTCAAAGGGTGCCCCTATGGCAACCCATACTGCATGTATGGCCTGCTGGGAGGAGCAGGATATCGATGCTGGGATAAAGAGAACCATGTGCCCCTCAACAAGTCCGACCCAGAATGGGATGAGTATAAGAAGTACTACATAGACGGCGAAACAGACAAAAAGACAGGGGGGCCGGGATCGACCCCCTGGAAGATAATGATGCTGCAAGAGGCAACAGAAACAGACGCCGAACGGGCAGAGAGAATATTGAGAAAAGTGCCGCCTGTGGTATGGTCACAAGGAGATGGTGACATAGGACTGGTCAGGTCAGCAAGCCCTGTGGAGTTCAGGTTAAAACCAGGAGCGACGCTGCCTTTCCAGCCACAGTACCCCATTTCGGCGGAAGCAGCCGAAGGGATAAGAGGGACAATTGAAGACCTCCTGGGAGCAGGAGTCTTAGAGGAGGTCCCAAGCGCGAGATGCAACACACCCATATTCCCCGTACTGAAGGCAGACGGAGTACGATGGAGAATGGTCCAGGACCTCAGACCCGTCAATGAACGCATTGAGGACTATCCAGCGGACGTCCCACATGCTAACGTACTAATGACCAACATCCCAGCAAGTGCAACAACGTTCTCCGCCATTGATCTGGTTCAAGCATTTTTCACAATACGGGTGGCCCCCGCAAGTAGAGAGTTTTTTGCATTCAAGTATCAGGGCAAGACGTTCCAATACACAAGACTCCCACAAGGATTCAAGCACTCGCCACACATCTTCAACCAGGCGCTCAAGGAGGACTTGAAGCACATCGAATGCCAGAGCACGATTCTACAGTATGTTGACGACGTCTTAGTATGCTCACCAGACAGGGAAACGTGTGAAAGGGATACAGTCCACGTGCTGACTGTTCTGGCCAAAGGGGGGTACAAAGCATCAAGGAAAAAGCTACAATTTGCACAGCCCCAGGTGATCTACTTAGGTCGCCGGATTTCACATGGGCACAAGGGCATCGCCCCAGAACACATTGAAGCAATTGCCAAAGCACCAAAGCCGAACACGGTGAAGCAAATGATGTCGTTCATTGGACTCATAGGTTTCAGCAGCGACTGGGTGGAGTGCTATGAACAAAAGATAGCCCCACTACGAGCCATGATCGTGCAGGCGGGAACCAGCCACCTGAGGAACCGCCTCACATGGACAGTGGATGGAAATGAGGCATTTGAACGCATTAAAGGAGAATTACAGCAAGCACCAGCACTTGCCCTGCCGGACTACGGAAGACCCTTCTATCTGTACGTGTCGGTCAGAAAAGAAACAGGAAAAGACGCATACATGACCGCAATCGTGGCACAAACACAGTGCCATGGACGCGGCAAACAGGCGATTGCCTACTACAGCTCAAAGCTGGACGCGGTGGCCCAGGGCTACCCACCATGCTTCCAGGGTCTTGAAGCAGTATATTCGGCATACGTCAAAGCCTCCAACATCACCATGGGATGGCCAGTGGTGATACACACCAGTCACGCAATAGCGCAGTTGGTGGAACAAGGAAAATTCTGTGTGACGCCTCAGAGGCAATTGAGGTATTACAATCTGTCACTCTGCCCAGATGTCACTATAAAGGCATGTGACACAGCAGGAAACCCGGCGGATCTCATCCCACTTGAATATGAGGGCGAGCCACATGACTGCGTATTGATTCAATCGCCTTCTCCAAGCTGAGGGAAGACCTGCAGAGCGAGCCATTAGGACAGGGAATCACCTACTTTGTGGACGGCTCTAGCCATAACTATGACAACAAGACGCATGCAGGGTTTAGCGTAGTACAGATGACA
The DNA here is from genome assembly GCF_017589495.1 of Alosa alosa. Classification (NCBI taxonomy): domain Eukaryota; kingdom Metazoa; phylum Chordata; class Actinopteri; order Clupeiformes; family Clupeidae; genus Alosa; species Alosa alosa. Next base: position 36,732,288 of record NC_063192.1, on the reverse strand, counting down.
GGTCCAGAAACGTTTGTGACAATTATGAGTGAGCCATGCACACAACCATGTTCAGCGCAACTAGCTGAATTAAAGGCACTGACAGCAGCATGCTCTCTAGCGGAGGGACAGGATGCAACCGTGCACACAGATAGCGCCTATGCCCACAACGTCTGCCATGTGCATGGCGCTCAGTGGAAACAGAGAGGGTTCAAGAAATCGGATGGGAGCCCCATCCAGCATCTGGAGCAGATCCAGTTGTTGTTAGCAGCGATGATGCGTCCAAAAACGCTGGCAATATGCAAGTGCAAAGCACACTGTAAGGGACAGGACTACATTACTCTAGGGAACGCGCAGGCAGATGAGGCAGCAAAGGAAGCGGCGTTGGAGGCTAGGAAGTCAAATGCCGCCCCTAAATCTCCACAGGATAACGAGCCACATAAAATACTGCTAAAAAGGGCGGTGCACAGCGTGCCCTGCCCTACAAAATGCCCCTACCCTTACAACACATGTAGGTGGTGCTCCCAATGGTGTGATGACGACCACGAGCACCAGGTGGATCCCGTCTGTTGCGCGCTATGCCAAAGGGCCAGTTGCCCCGAGTGCTGGGACAAGCCCTGTGAGGCCAGGTACTCGCCAGGCGTAATTGATCATTTTTTCACGGCAACCGACACAGTAATACAAGCCCCAGTGGTCCGAACCTTGCCTGACGGACGAACGCTTAGAATTGTGGATCCCATGCTCACGCTTAGCGCTATCAAAGACGCACAGAATGCGGCACCGCAGGCCGAAACATTGCTATGGGAAGAGAGGGGTGCGTCGAAAGGCAGGAATGGGGTGTGGAGGAGTCATGATGGAAGGGTGGTGGCCCCAAGTGGGCTCCTTGATCTCCTCATTCATGATGCGCATGATGTGGATCATTGCGCAAGGGGGGAGGTCAAGCGGCAGATACTTGACAAAGGGTTCTGGGCCCCATACCTTCAAGATCGTATCAATTACGTGCTAAGAAATTGCCACACCTGTGCCACACACAATTACAGAAACAACATAACAATAGGCATAGGACCACGGCCCCTGGGACACGTGCCACTCCCAGAGGGACCGTTCAAACACCTGGTAATGGACTACATTGACATGGGTCGAACGGTGAACACGTACAAACACGTACTGGTGATAATATGCCGCTACTCACGGTGGGTAGAAGCCTGTCCAAGCCGAGGGCAGGATGAAAAAACGGTGATCCGATTCCTAGCAAGGGAAGTGATACCCAGGTTTGGGATCCCAGAAATAATCAGTAGCGACAATGGCCGAGCGTTTACGGCCAACACGTGGAAAAAGATTGCACAGGCGCTGTGCATCAAGACTCGGTTTGGTTGTGTTTACCACCCGCAGTCTCAGGGGATGGTTGAAAGGGCGAACGGAACGCTGAAAAACAAGATTGCAAAGATCGTCCGAAGCGCGCACGACGATCCAAATCTACCAAACTTAAATTGGGTTGACGCGCTACCGATCGCGCTGATGAAAATGCGTTGTGAAAAAAATCGAACCACGCATCTGACCCCGCACGAAATGGTAACGGGGCGGGCAATGCCCACACCACGGTTCAGAGGGGATCAGAGACCTCCGCTGGAAATTCTAGAACAGGAGGTAAGCAGTTATATTAAACAACTTTCTCAAGTCCACAGGGCAGTTTTCAACGAGCAGAAGAGAAGAGAGAGAGCTCGGGAGCGAAGGACTGAGCCCGGACCGATCCAAGTGGGAGACTGGGTGTACCTGAGGGTGTTTAAGAGATCGTGTCTCGACCCCAGGGCAGAAGGGCCCTACAGAATAACCCAGGCTACCCCCCGGGCGGTAAGAGTGCAAGGATCAGATTTGTGGTATCACCTTAACTCTTGTTACAGGGCGGTGCCACCAGAAGGAGCAAGAGGTCCGGAGGAGTCGGAGGACGATGACGGGGACCAGGGCCCGCCAAGGCCCCCACCAGACTCCCCCGGGGAGGATGATGGTGGTGGGGAACACAGGGAAGGACCAAGTACGCGTAGGAGTACGGGGCGGAGGGTACTGCCGGCTCCTGCTGATGACCCTGGGCGGAATGTACCTAGGGTGCCTGCTGTTTTCCCTCCCCTATCTGTGCCTACAGGTGCTGGTGATGCTGGAGCCGAGCCAGGCTCGAGGAGGGGAAGGCGACATCCACCTGAGGTGGGAACCACTCCCGAATCCCAAGTATCCCGACCTGTCACCGCCTCAACCAGCGGTGATCCATCAGCTGACCCCACAGCCCACTCTCGGGCCGCGACCACACCCGACCTCACGGGGAGCAACGCCGAAGAAACGCCGAGGCCGGAAGAAGAAGCACCGCCACCGCCACCACCACACCAGCAAGGGAACGACACCATCGACTTTGGGGACTTCTACGCCGACTGGGATTACCCATACCCAGCCGACGCCCCTGCTGACGACCAGGCTGGAGCACAGTCATCCGCCGCAGAAATTGCCGAGGCCCTCGACGCGCTCAGGCTACCCGCTGTCCTTACGCCTCCCCCCCGGACACCTCCTCGACAGGGCTCGCAGCTTTCTGCGGAGCCTGTGGAGAGGCCGACGGACTCAGGGCACACCACGGGCGGCCCCCACTTCGGGGACGACCGCCCAGGGACCAGCCAAGAGACAAGACAAATACTCCAAGGGATCGGCCTGGACGAATACTCCCCCGATGCCCACTGGACTGGGGGCTTCGAAGAGGCCCTTGACTGGCCTCTCCGGAGCTTCCCAGAGGACGACGAAAGCGACGGAGGGGGTGCAGACTGCCACCCCCAATGACGCTCTGCAAGAGGACGGAGAGGAGCTGCTCGACGACAGTGCCCTAGACACGGACAATATTCTGTACATAGGGGAATCAGGAAAAGAAATATACACGCCAGAGCCGGAAGCATCGGGAAGTAACGAGTACATCCCGGTGCCGGACAATGCAACGACTCAAAGCAAGAATGAGAGCGAAAATGTAAATAGTACAAGCACACTTCCAGAAAGCCTGTCAAAGAACCAGACTGATGGGACTCAGGCCAAGAAAAGAAGAAAGAGATCAACAAGCGCTCTAGAGGCATGGGAGGACAATTCATGGATGCAATGGGCCAAATACACAGCAAAGACAGTACGACCAGACGGAGGGTGCTATGTGTGCTCGGCCGTAAAACCAAAGCTAACCATCCTACCAGCACCAGGAACTGGAGAGGGGGACGCGGTACACCGAGAATCAGGAAGGCAATACAAAGAGGATAAGCTGTCTCCGTTTGGATGTCTTGTGCGATTGGGGAGTGAGGAGTTACGTAAAGGGGTGGACTAGTATAGGCCCCTTATATGCAGAACTAAAAAAGGGAAAAAGAGCGCACGGAACCCAAGAAAATGAGGCAAGATGTAGAAGAGACTACCCAGGAATGGGAACCAGGGTAGCAAGGAAAACCCACCGCCTTTATGAAATACCAGAAGACGTAGGGTTTGAATGTTTTGAAGTACACCCCACCGAAAACACAGTCAAGGGGGGCACGACGGATGTAGGAGCCTTTGAAGGACACTGCGCAGCGAAATGGGTCCACGAATCCAACAGCCTCTCGTTTCGCCTGGTAGAGAGAAGCAACCACGGGGAGGAGATTGGAGTCGAAGCAAACACCACGATGCTAAGTGTAAATTGGATATACGAACAGGACATTCCGCTGGCAGATTTTTGGTGGGCCTGTGGAAGACGATGGGGACTGCGAAACACCCTTCCAAAGTACTGGAGAGGAAAGTGTGCCAGGGTCACTTTGGCCCAGCAAACCTACATAGTCCCTTGGTCAGAACGTAACTCAACATTGAACTCGACCGGCCCAGGGGACAACCAGCAGACACCCGTAAAAGGGAATCTGAAAAGAAGTCGAAGGGACGCCGACGATGGAGTGTATATGGACGTATTCGGACAACCCCACAACGTCCCGAAACAATTCAAAGCACGGGACGAGGTACTCGCCGGGTTTGAAGCCGCCATCCCCTTCTACGGAGCATCCGTAGGCATCGCCAAGAATGTTCAATGGATCAACTACATCCACTACAACGCCCTACGGTTCATGAATGCCACCATGGACGCGTTCAACGCATTTGACAGAAGGTTGAACGCCACCACAAAAATGGCAATGGAAACCAGGATAGCAGTGGACTGGATACTGGCAAAAGAAGGTGGAGTGTGCGCAATCGTCGGAACAGACTCGTGCTGTACGTACGTCCCAGGTGAAGACGAGAACATGAATGATTTCACAAACGCGATGAACAGGCTCAAGGCCGTCAACAGGGAGGCCCACGAGAACTCTGGAAAGGGACCGTCATTTGCTGGAATCCCGGATATTTTCGCCCCCGTAACCCAGTGGCTAACGGACACCTTTGGGTCATGGGGGGGTAAGATTGTAGCATTTCTGGGAAAGTTGTTGCTAGGAGCAGCCTTAGTGGTAGGAATGTTTTGCTGTATTACTCAATGTTGTGGTAAGGTTTGCTCCAAGGTGGTCGCTAGACAACTAGTGGTCCAAAATGTAAGGATGCCCTGGGACGAGGAAGATGCGAGTGAGAGAATTCTTTTAGTGCAAACTAGTGTGGAACGAATAATGGAAGACGAGTTCAACGAGGGTCGTATAATGGAGAGCGACTTCCTCGCTCGGATGCGGGAGCAGGAGCGGAAACAGGGGCAGGAGTTTCCTCCCCCGGAGTTTCCTCTCCCGGATATGTGCGAGTAGAGGTGGGGTCCTGCGAGTCACCCATCTCTATACACACACTGACGTACACTCACATACACAACACTGACAGGTAACTCACAAGACACATGCCTGCACGCCCAGGTGACAGAGTCAAAGGATGTTATGGGCTGTGACCTGATACGAATGAGTCGCCTTAAGTAATCTTGATTCAATTTTATATCTTAGTGCTTCGCTATTCATAAACGGTAACTTAGATTTTGTGGAGGTTTAGCCCTCAACTGCAAGGCCATCCAAACCTGGATAGATGTAACCAAAGCTTGCTACTAGAAGTGATCACCTCACCCCAATTTACCGCACGTCAGACCTGGCCCGCCTAGTGGTGTGGCAGGTGTGTGGCGCGGTCAGTGCTCGAGGACGGGTACGACCCCATTGGCCAGCAGGGGCAACCTAAGGCAGAGCATGGCGGCCCGTCCCCTCGGTGTAGCGCACCTGCGGCCGGTGTGCTCACCCACTCTCACGCTAGTGTGAATGCCCGGAAGACTCCGGAGGAGAAAGGGGATGACGGCGCGAGTAAAAAGGGGGGTGTAGTGTGACGCATAGAGGCCAGAAAAAGGCTATATATACCATTTACTATTAAAGGAGCCATGCCGGATGGGCAAGCGACGAATAGGATCATGAAGTTGTTATGTAACTCCGATTTGGCACCAATGGCCGTTGCATGAAATTTCTTTATGCTCAAAGTGACTAGCACATTAGCCACTTTGGGGACAAATCCGTCTCGGGTCCTAGCCATATGTTCATAATAAGGAATTGGTCGTTCGTTCACTTGACCCAGGCGTTTAGGGCTCTTGATTTATTATTTACTCTCATATATAAGGTTTGCAGGACCCATGCGTCCGAGTAGGGTATAGATGAGTGACGGATCAGGCCGCACCAATGCCCGGCACCATACCGAATGCATCGAGTGCCATGAAGCATGGGGTTTTACCTGACCTCGTGTATAAAAGGTGACTGGTTGAAATATATGAGGTTTCAGGCCACTTTTGGGACATATCCGTTTCGGGTTCCAGCCATTTTGTGTTAGTCCATAAAATGGTAGATTTCACAGCTCGTCTCTATACGAGCAATTGGTCTTTCTGTCACTTGATCTGGGCGTTCAGGGTTTGCTTACTGATATTATTTACTCACGTAAGGGCAGTGATGCCAACACATTTTATTACTAGTTTGACATAAGGTTTAAGATTTTACGTACGAGATAAGGTTTGTAGTGGTAGATGCCATTCCCCAGTAACTCGCTCATGTGCACATAGCCTGAGGTGTCATAACAATATACGGGGTTATGACACACTCCTGTGTTTAAATGATGCTTATGCTGCATAGTGAGGCTAATTTAGCCTCAAAGGGGGGAATATGTGGTGATTTTATCTGGACATAATAATAATAACATGTGGGAGACCTTCCATTTGTATGAGAACAATGTTTGTGCAGCTGTTAGCTTAAACATTTACTGGAAGTCATGAGACTGGACTGTCAAAGGCTAAGAGTGGAAGTAAACAAGACAGGGCCTGGGAGAGAAAGGTGCTTACCAGAAGGGCAGAAATAGAAGGGGCTAGCAGAAGAGGAAAAGTTTTACCAGTGTGAAACCAAAGTTGAAGTGACACATAGAACCAAATGTACCCTGCCTGGCAACAGATTACACATAGAACCTGGAACACATGTATTCTGCCTAGCAACACACATTTTTTTAATGTTTATATGAGGAGGAGTTTCCACCAATATCTCAGGTCCCAAAACGTTCTGATTGGCTAAAGGGGCCTGGTGGACGTTCCTGGGGATAGGAACGCCTTCCAGGCCCCTGAGAGCATAAAAAGAGAGAGCTCAGGCACATTCAGATCAGATCTCATCGGGTAGCAGCTGCCACTCATCACTCTATTGCCTGGACGGTCCAGTCCTGACGCTGTTTGGATTGTATTATCACTGCAATACGGTGAATAAAGGACCAACAGTATCCAGCATCTCTCGTCTTGGTGTTCTCCTTCGGGTCTTTGACATCAGAGTGCTAGTTGGATTGGAGGTTTTGGGAAGTGGATGATTTCCACGACACTAGCTACTAACATAATTGACTCACATGGAAAACAGTCGTAGGGGAGCAAATCTTAAACTCCTTTATTCATAATAAACAAACAACTTATAGTTCAACAAGCCTTTCAAGAGTTGTCTTAGCATAAGCATAAGCATAATTCTCCTCGGACCTGACTTCTCACTGAAAAAAACGTGTTGTGTATTATCCTTGTCCAATCAGGGGCAGAGTGAAAACGAATGAACGGAAAGTACAAGGATTTCTTAGGCTAATCTGAGTAGCCTAGGCTACCCAGAAGCTCGCATCTTAGTCTTAGGCTAACTTGGTAAAAATAGGCTACCTGTTAGATATGGCGGCCTTGGAAAGTGTTGCGAGGGATATAGAAGAGATGGTTAAAAAGGACATGTCTTATGCAGAGTTTATTTACAATGATGTGCATCAAGGGAGAGACAGCATGACTTCACCTAAAGATCCATCAGCTGCTCTAACTAGACAAGGAAATAATTAGGGTTTAAGTATCCTTCCAGGCTGACGGGAGATGTGTTGGTCATCCCATCTCACATGGACTACACTGAATCAGACCCTGATTAGTGGCAACCTGGCAATCCGGAGCAGATAGCTACTGACGCAGCCATACAGAACAGTGAAACACTGCAAAGTCATAATATTCCTGCTTATCTCTAAATACAGTCACACACAGATATACACAGGGACAGTACAGATATCATACAGTCATTAGATAGAATCATACTTTTAGTATCAAAGTGACTCACTAAGGAGAAATGCAGAACATTAAACCACATATTGGAATATTGGACATAATGTTCTATTCCACTTTCTCTCAGATTAGCTTATATTAGATTAGATTAAACTTTAATGTCATTGTACAGAGTACAACAGAGACAATGAAATGCAGTTTGTGTCTAACCAGAAGAAAATATATACTGTAGTGCAGTGTAGACAGTAGTATACAGTTATTTTCAGAGGTTTAGAGTAGTATAAATTAAATATAAGTATGTGCAGTGTATTAGCAGTAACCTTATAAGAGCAGAATAAATATGACTGTAATATGAACAATGTATGAACATCATGTACAGATATGTGCAATGTAGTGGCAGTATACATTATAGTAGTAAGAACAATATAGATATATGCAGTGTATTAACAGAATATATTACAGAAAAACTGAATAAATATGGATATTTAGTATGAACCATATAAACAGATATGTACAGTATGTACAGCTATGTGCAGTGTGGTAACAGTACCATCGTAGTGCAGAAACAGTAGCATTATACACTCTAAAAAATGCTGGGTTATTTTTTCAACCCAAACGCTGGGTTGAGGCTGTTGGGTCATTTTGTTTGGTGATTTTTACTCATATTGGGTAATTTCTGTAACCCAGTTTGCTGGGTTGATAGTTTAGGACTGTGTTCCCTCCTGTCCCCCACCTGACGTGGAGTACACTACCCAGCACCAGGGTGACTTCACACAGCTGCATAGTTATTTGAAGGTTGAGAGAAAAAAAATCGTCAGGCAGGCAGGCATATTCTTTCAACCGTCAAGTCCAGCAGCTGTCAACATGCAATGGAAATCAGGTGATTTCGGAAGGTATGTATCTGATTTTATTTATTTTTTTTTTTTTTCCCAGACGGATTTTAAAAGTCCACCCAGAGACATACCCTTCGTGATATCAAGGGATATTCTGCCTGCCATTTCGTTCAGCTTCAAGCAGGTTAGCAGGTGTCATTCCAGCTAATATTAGCTACTGTTAATGTTAAATCTTCACAAATACAGACTCATAAAAACATACTTCTGTATTCAATGGGTAGGAACTGCTGAACAGAAACAAAACAAACTTATACAACGAACTACAATTAGCATACCAGCAGCTTGTAGGTAACGTTAGCAGACTTGGAAACTTTATGCTAATTAAATATGCTTCATGGCTAACGTTTGTCAACTAGCTAACACAGTCGAAGTAGTCTCTTCACAACACGTAACTTACGATAATAATCATGCCAAACAACATCTTATTAAATCATTCAGGGTAGCCTCATATTATAGCCATGTAACTTACTGGGTGGTTCTTGGTGGTAACATTAACTTGGATTCACTAACTGAATAATGTGTTAACATTAGCTAGCTAACGTTAGCACTGCTTAATTTATGTTTGTCAGCCTAATGTTAGGCTAATGGTAATGTTAGCGTTATCAAGCTCATCTGACATAAACGCACGTTTTGTAGGCTATTATCGGTATTATGTTTAAAACAACTCCATAATATTAGGTGGTCATGGTTTCCGAGTGTGTTGCACTAATAATTTGTCTCCTGGTGGATTTTTATGTCTGTCAATATCATTCACTGGTAATGGTTCATGCAAGTCTTGATATAAAGTTCTGTAGGCTAACAGTGATTAAAATGCACTCTTTTTTTCTTTGATTGACAGGGCTGACCCCCAAAACGGACTTTGTAATCTGCCTGCCTTCATGGAAGTATCACATGCATTTTATACTAGGCTATCTATTCAAAAATAAAGAAAACTATCAAATAAATAATATAAACTATCAAATAAATAATTGTGTCGAACTGTTTTATTTCATTGCATGGCTTTTGATGGCCATTTAATATAGACTGTTTATATCAGGCCTAAAGCTGTTAACAGAAGGTGTGACTTTAAAGTAAGTAAATACAAACTTTGAGTTATTAAAAGTTTGTACAAGCAGAGTATTTTAAAAATCCAGTAGTTTTTGGGGATTTGGTTACATAACCCAAACATTGTAACTTTAACTAAACAGTTGTGTCAACATAACCCAACATATTGGTTAAATTTCAACCCAGTTGTTGGGTTAAATTTAGTAACTCAATTTGCTTGGTTAAATTAAGATAACCCAATGCTGTGTTGGACCCCATTTTACTCAGCGGCTGGGTTGAAAACAACCCAGTTTGGGTTGTTTTCAACCCAGCATTTTTTAGAGTGTAATAGTAGGCCTATTAAGAATAAGTGCAGGATGAAGAGCAGTAGAATAGTAATAGTAGAGCAGTAGCAGTAAACAAATAGACACTATGGATGATTGATGCTCATTGAGCTCAATGCAAATCAAACCAGCTATAGGCTAACTGAAATCAAACCATGCCAATCTGTATGGAGAAGGGTATGTGATGATGTGGAGCTATTTTAATTCCAAAGGCCAGGGGAACTTTATCAGGATGCATAGTATACTGGATCCATGAAATAACTGGCCTTTAAAAATAAAAATCTACCTGCCTCTATGGGAATGTAACATAGGGGTGCCAATACTTATGACCCTATTTTAAGGAAGAAAATTTAGTTATTTATGATACATTAATCATTCACAAAGAAAATTGGTGTCCTTATAGGTTAAATATTTTCCTATTTCCTATTCCTCTTTTTTTAGTCAACTTTAGCAGAGGTGGCAATAATTATGAGGTACTGTATGTTGGACCAACCTAATAAATACATCGAAGTAAAATGAGTGATTGCATACAGTAGGCATGGTAGGCTACGACCGCAGGCCTGGCATCCCCTAAGGCCTAGGCTACCTCGCAAACTGCTTTTGCCACCTTACAGTAGTTCCCAGGTGGTCCCGAGTTAGTGGATGCCTAATTATGCTGGGTGCAAAATCATCGGATGCGCCTCTCAGAGTAACCTCTTTGTGAACAAAAGTTATTTAAAGTGTTTTCTGCATTAGACATGTCCTTTTTAACCATCTCTTCTATATCCCTCGCAACACTTCCCAAGGCCGCCATATCTAACAGGTATTTTTACCTTATTTTTAAGTTAGCCTAAGAAGACTATGATGCGAGCTTCTAGGGCCTCCTCAGATTAGCGAATAGGCTTCATTGAATAATGATCGTCGAAATTTAAGACTAATTTCGGTATTTGTATTTTGATGTTTTGAAACCGATTAGGAAAACGACTTGATTCTCGTTTTTTTTCGATTTTGTATTTTAAAACGGAAATCAAATAATCCTTCGTTTTATGTTTTCTTAATTACAGTGCATGAAAATGCACTGTACTGTTCTTCCTAGGCAACTTATTATTATTATTATTATTCCGCTTACCACTTTTTCCGTACGCAATTTCTCTCTAACAGTTTAACTTAGAAACTTCATTTAAACTTTGTAACGTAGGTCTTCAAACAGATCGGGTTGGTATGTCTTTTCAACTTTGAAACTTTTTATACTTTTAAGTATAAAAGAAAAACTTTTTAAAAATCCCCATAGACTTAACATTGCCGATTATGACATCATAATACGGCCGTTAAGCAATTAGAATCCTATGGCAGGTGTTCAGGCCACCTGCATGTCATCTCAGGCTTTAAGCATACAAACTGGCCCTATTAAGACTACACATCCTGTTCAACTGCTTCCTCTGCCAAAAACTGTTTCAAAATAAAAGTCCTCACTAGAATATTTCACTATTAAACAATTTAACCCTTTAAACTACTGAACTTTTAAACTGTTCAGCCATTGTAACTGTTACTTGTCATCAACTATGACTCCTACCCACTGTAGCTAGTTAGCATGGTTAGCATGTTAGCATTGCTAGCACTGCTATAAAACATTAACTAAGTAGCATGGTTAGCATAGTTAAAAATATTAGCATATTAGCAAAACTGCTAAAAATTATTAGCTAGGTTAGCTAAGTCACATGGTTAACATAGTTAGCATGTTTAGCAAAACTGCTAGAAAATGTTAGTTAAGTTAGCTAAGTAGCATGGTTAGCATAGGTAACATTGCTTACATAGTTAGCATGTTTATCAAAACTGCTAGAAAACGTTAGTTAAGTTAGCTAAGTAGCATAGGTAACATTGCTAGCATAGTTAACATGTTTATCAAAACTACTAGAAAACGTTAGCTAAGTAACATGGTTAGCATGTTAGCATTGCTAGCACTGCTATAAAACATTAGCTAAGTAGCATGGTTAGCATAGTTAAAAATCTTAGCATAACTGCTAGCAAACATTAGAGCCATTCCAACTTTCAGTTATCGTCAAATATCTACCTATACACAGCCATTAAACTATTTGAATATCAACATTCATTAAACTTCCAGTCTGTCACCAACTTTTAAACTATTTACCTTCAACTTTTAAACGGTCTACTTTTAAACTATCATTAAACTATCTATTAAACTAGCTGTCTATCAACAACTTTTAAACTATCTACTGTCTATCAACAACTTTTAAACTATCTACATTCAGCTTTTAAACAGTCTACTTTTAAACTACCAACTTTTATTAAGCTATGCAACCACCATGTCTATCCTAGCATCACCGTAGTAACCATCTCTGTATTATCTGTTTTAACTATAGATGATATTTTACATCACAACTTTAGCATTTTCATGCACTGGTAATTCCTTGGAATTGCATTTCTAGTTTTCATTTCCGAAACGGAAATCGATTGGCCAGAAGATCCACTGACCAGATAGCATCCTGTCAGATGTAATATCAAACCAAAGATTGTTAAGGCGGAGCAAGATATTTCATCAGGAGCCACTTCCGGGAACCCGGACCGCACGAGGGGGGTCAAAATCCCCCTTTATGCAGAGCAGAGGCAGCGACTGCTCCATTGAAGTCTATGGGCATAGCTCAGAATTTCACCACATATGCTAAGGTCTTGGTTCTATAGAGTTAGGAATGTGAATTTCGGGCACATTTTCATGATCCTCAAACCCTTCTGAACATTTCAGGTACATTTTAGCATTTTGAGCAATCCAGTCTGGAGAAAATCAACCTTATATCAGGTGTGCGCCCGGTTATTTCTGCGCTGCTGTTGGCGGTTGCAACTTACGCCGTTAATCGTCATCGACACGCCTCTTTATGCAGACAGGATTCGATCCCCATTTCGCGCCCATAGACATGAACTACGACGAAGTAACTTGCTCCGCCTTAACAATCTTTGATCAAACCACAACCATTAACGTTAAGACAAGCGTTCAGTAAATTTGTCTCTTTTTTTGCGAATGCCTTTCTATGACCGTTGCTGCTGTGATGCTGCCTTCATCCTTGTCCTGGTGTTATTCTGCGTTCGGTAACGTTAAAGATTGTATTGGACCGTAACGTTAACCTAGGTATCACTAGGCTACTTAATGGCTTGTTTATTGCTGACGACGTTTTTCGCGACGTCAGAATAAATAGTTCTAGATATTTAAATACAGTGGAGAGCAATTCACCTCAACACAGTTATGAGGTGTTTTTGGCGGATGTTTTTCAAAATGGAGAGCTGCATACTTCAGTTACATTCACACCAAGAACGATAACTATAACCATAACGTTAATGATACAAGCATTCACACTGAACAATGATAGCCAAAGTCTCTCCTTGTGTTAATGAATGTGACGCCTAAAATTCGATGGGTTCTTCTGATTGGCTATTAGCTTTTTATTGTTCTCAAAATCGCTCTGAAAGTGATCCCCAATGATATCGTTCTTCATGTCGTTATCGTTATAGTTTATGTGTGAACGTCGTCATTCATATTAATGAGAACGATATTTGTTTATAGTTATCGTTATCGTTCTTGGTGCCCAGCGGGCACCGTGATGTCAATTTGATGTCAAGAATTAGTCAAGGTTTTGACCATCATGTTGAGCATCTATAATTTCATACTATTTTAGCATTACAAGCTATGGCTTGCTTGTGGTTGTAAAGAGGTCCAACAAGGGATCAATCTAACATGTAGTCACTGGTCTATAAAACTTGGGTCAATATGATTGATGTTAAATCAACGTTGATTTGATATCAAGAAAAAGGGCGTCAGAATGATATGGAATTGACGTCATTGAATTGACCACCATATGAGAACCAATAATGTTAATAATCATAATAGTAGTAATAATAGCCCACTAGGCTAATGTTACTATTGTTTTGACACTTCTACCAATCAGTTTGGTAATATAACAGACTAAAATGCCAACATTTTCACGATTGTTTTTAACTGATGCTTATCACCACTTAATAAGCGCATGCGCACACACAGCAATTCCCATCCCCCACCCCTGATCAAATTCGCGTAGCACTCTATCTATAGTTTCAAAGATTCTATCTACTCTATAGATAGAATCTTTGCTGAGTTTGCTCCTTTTCAACTGCAGTCACCAGTGACTTCAACCGTCACTTTTCTGTCATGCCTCTGACTGAATGTGTAGCTGCTAAGCTGTACAAACTCTGCCGTCATCATATCCCAGGTAAGAATTACAGTATTTTTGTATGCCAATTGAAAACGTGAATTTATTCGAAATATATTGTTTTCATAATGGAATGTTAATCAAAGCCGTTAGTCATGTTTAGAATTAGCTAGTGAGCTTTCACACATGGATGGGAAAGGGCATCACTCACCTTCAACACATTCTTCAAGACAATAATCTGGCCTCATTTTCCTGTTTGGTCCAGAAGCACGGCATCGAGAGTAAACACTTCTTACAATACCTGCAAATTAAATCATCTATCCTAGGAAAAATTAACATCCAGACAGCTAACCTTGACATTCCCCCACCAATCTCAGAGCTGCTTAATATTCCCTCTCCCAAAAAAATACTCTCCCAAATTTACAAAATTATATCTTGTTCAGAAAAAACAATTGGCCTGCCATATCACAAATGGGAATCAGACTTATCAATTACTCCCGGTGCCGACTTCTGGACCAAAATGTGCAAAAACATCTACCTCATGACAAAGAATAGTAATCTACAACTAATACAATACAAGGTTCTTCACAGATTCCACTACACTGCACATAAAAAAAATGGGGTTTGGCTCGGATCTTTGCACTCACTGCACACAAAATAACCCAGATACATACATTCATGCGGTTTGGCATTGCACTCCAATCAACCACTTCTGGGTCAGTGTCACAAAATCTCTCTCTCCCATCTTTGGCTGTCACATCCCAGCATCCCCTTCCTTATGCATACTTGGTGATACATCCACAGTCAATTTAAGCAACTCCGGCAATAAAACACTACTGGTAAGCTTGACTATCGCCAAGAAAACAATCCTCATGAACTGGAAATCTAGGAAAAAGCTCACATCACTCATTGGAAAAACTTGTTAACAGACTATATATCATTAGAAAACCTATCAACTACAAACTTAATCAATACTCAGGATACAACCTCTCCTTGGTACCCCTTTATCACCTACTTACAGTCCTGACCCTCTTTGCCTGAGTTCCATCTCCACACGATCATAACACACTTCATCAACAGATACACATATCATCGAACACTAGGCAGGGGAGGGTAGCTGGAACTATTATTGTTATTATTATTATTATTATTATTAGTAGTAATATAAATAGCATCCCCTTCTTTCCCTCCCCCTTTTATTTACATTCTCTGATAACTTTACTAATTTCACTCTTTCTCTCTGCCTCTCCCATCGTTATTCTGCGGGGCCCCATTGGATGGCTTGGGAGACTTCGGTCCCCATGGTCGCTGTGTGGTTTTGGCATTGGTTGGGTCCTGTGGGTTATCTATTGGCCCTGGGCCCCGGTGTGCACCCTCCTCATGCAGCTCATGCACGCCTTGTCCTGGAAGCACACAGCACGCTTTACTCTCTTTTAATCGCACTACATGTTAGGTGACATACATAAACAAAAACTACAAAACAGGCTAGGGTAAGAGTGGAGTGCAGGTAGATGCCTCATCAGGTGTCTATCTGCATGCCTCACTTATTTTAATGCACACATTGTTGAGGCATACATCTTACACAGGGTAAGTGTGGTGTGCATGGGGAAATCCTGACAGATATTCACCATGCATGCCCACTTCTTTTAATGCTACATTCTAGATAGACCCCTCAACCTAGCCATTCACATACTGTACATATTTAGGTCAAGAGTGGCGTGTTGGGTGAAGGTCTGGGGCGAGGTGTGGTTGGTCGTGGTAGTGGGGGATGTGTGCATATGCTGGGGGCCTGAGGCGATGGGTGGCACGCAGGTCCTCCCCTCTGTCAGCTCGTCGCAGTATAACTGCAGGGGCTGGGTGGAACTGTGGCCATTAATGGGTGCCCAGGTTGGCAATCAGTCAGGCAATCAACCAGGCAATCAGTTATTCCTATTATTATACTTATCATTAATAGAATAATTACAACTCCTCTCCTGAAACCCTCCCTCTCTATGTTCCAGCTTCTCTCCTCCTGGCCCAACAGCAAACCAGCCTTATACATATGCGCACACACACACACACACACACACACATACATCCTCACATACTCACTACCCCTCACCCCCCATCCCAACACCACCTCATTCACACTCTTAGAGCTACCATCCGCACCCCCATCCCCCTTCTTTTCATTCCGGTCATCAATTTCATCCCTGATAATCATATCTGTAATCATCCTGGGACATTAAATCATCCTTAGCCTTTCTGTTATTAATGTTATGTTGTGTTATGTTTGTGGAAGCCAAGTCAATGTGATGTCTTGTTAAGTTACAGTATGTGTTTATGTAATGTACGTCTGTTTGTCGTATGTAGTATTCATGTGCATGTCGTAGTGTTGCATTTTCTGTAATGTCAATGATGTTTGCAAATAAAAAAATAAATAAATAGAAAGTGAAAAAAAAAAAAAAAAAAGAATTAGCTAGTGAGCTAACGCTAGCGATGTTAGCTGTTAATGTTAACTTTTCCAGTAGCAGACTAACTTCACTATTATGTATAATATCTGTTTGTTTGCCTGTTTGTTAGTTTTAGAATGAAATATCAGGCATAAAGTAAGTATACATTTAAAAGTAACGTTAGCTACATTTAAAGTGGCTGTTATGTTGCAGGCTAGCAGACACAGATGAAAGTTGTTAACGTTAGAATTAATAACGGTTAACGTTAGCTCTATCGTAACACCCCCAATTATCACCACTTTTGTTCAGAAATTCTAAAACAACGATGTTTTTTAACACTTCCAATTAACATTTACTAAATGAACCTTACATTTTTCAGCAGCCATAGTTGTGTATCGATACCTTGCGAACTTCCATGGGACATAGGTAGGTCACATTATTTAAACTTAATACATGTAGTGCTAGTGTTGATACATAATATACATGTAGTGTTGCTATAACTGCAAAGAGGTCCAATATGAATTAAGTTATATATATGAAGGGTTCAGATGCAAAAGCCTCTAAATGCCACCTATGTCAAAAATGAGATAAAGATGGTGATTCAATCAGTTATCTACCCACTGATTTAAGGAACTGCAGTTTAATATAGCCATGTTCATTCACAGACCTGTCATTTAATGGATGTGAACGGGGCAAGTGTGATGGGTGGGTGGCACCTCAATATCATGCCTACAAGTAAAGGGATCTTTAGTTTGTGAAGGGTAACGTTAGTGTTAGGCTACATGTTCTTCATTTCATAGCCCTTATTTGCCCCTTGTTTGATGTACCTGACTTGCTCTGAGGCATGTGTTACGATGCATGTGAGTGTAGTGGTGCTTCAGTGATGGTCTTTTCATGTTCTGTGTGTTTAGCAACGTATTAATCTTAGTCTCCCTCTGTTCCCTCTGTTTGCAGGTGGTGTGTTGTGAGGACTGCTGCCCTAAGAACACTGAGTGCATTCTGGAATATTCCAAATGTGTGCCACGTCCAAGCTCGCAAGAGAGTTCACTCACCAGGTAAAGACATAATAAAACATTGTTGTTTTAGAATTTTCGAACGAAATGGTTGGTAATTAGCATGTTTACGAGTATAGTTTACATTACGGTATGATGGCAGAAGTGTCTTTGTGTACCGTGTGCCAAAACTATACTATTTAGCATGGTTGTGCAGCTACTTCAAATACTGTAAGTATTGTAATTTATCTACATATAACACTACCGTTAAGCGTGGGGAAAAAGGTGGGGTCAGGGGATTGCATGGAAGGAGATGCATGCTATTTCAAGAGTTGGACACCCATTCACTTTACTTTTTAGCACAGTCAATTTGGACTAAATGCATCAGTTTTTTTTTTTTTTTTTTTTTTTACATGGGTTCCTCTGAATTCCCCATCAAAAACTATACAATAAACTCATATTTTTGTTCAGTCTCTCTCAAATTTGAAGGGTTTGTTACATAAACCATATATTTTTTGCATAAAACGTAAAAACTACTGCTAACGTAACATTAATTTACCCACTGCATTACAGATATTGGTTTGTACCATCACATACGTCTGTCTTTGGTACTCTACAAATGAATGTTTTACTTTGTTATTTGTTATGCAATGTTAATGGTATACAGATTAAAACATGTTTTCAGTGTCTCTTTAGCTGAAAACCACTTCCAACACGCATGCCTCTTCCATGAATAGGTGCTCTTAGCCTGGCTAACGTCAGACCTCATTGAGATAGGGTCTGGGAATTAGACATTCATGTATTTGAAACATGGTTTACGAATGCCCAGAGCCGTTTATTGGGCGCTACGAATGTCTATCACATGCGTCTGTACATGGCTCATAACGGCTTCGGCGTGACGTCATCGTCTTGCTGCCCTCCCTCTGTTCTGTGATTGGTTCCTTCGTTGAGGTGAAAACGAAGTCCATAGAATCCAGGCTGCCTAGCAGTGTGAATAAAATCGCGTGCGTAAGGCAGCATGGGTGAATAAAATCGGGTGCGTAAGGCAGCATGGGGAAACCCAGGCTAAGGCATTCTAGTCCTTGAGCCACCCCCTAGTCCACCCACCCACCTACCCATCCACCCCCGGAAAAAAAGAAACTTGGGGGTGTCACTCCCGGGATATTAAAAACGATTCTAGTTGCTCAAAGTCATGTTAAATGGTGTGATTAGCAATAACTCTGCTATGAAATAGAGACATTACATTTTCTGGTCAGTGAGGTTTAAATTAATTAGTTCCTGAATCCTATCCCATTTAATGTGACTTCAGAGGGCTTGAGAGGGATAGGATTTAAACCGTGGCGGACCGCCATGCTTAAATAAATGTAGAGGAAACACTGGATATTCCTTTCCTTGTTCTACAACAACAACCAAATAACATGATCATGCTGATGGCTGATAGCTTTTGCTCTTCCCAAATACAAGTAGCCAGGTGAGATATTTGCAACTACATTACTTTTTATCAATCCAGTTGCAGTAGGCCTAGTTCCAAACCACAATTGTTGAACTGTGATGAACTGCCCTATTTGTGATTGTTTTTAGAGATTTTAGAGGTTTTATACTAGTGCTGCCCCTAACAACTAATAACTAATTTTGTTGTATAACTCTCACTCCTCTTTGTCCACAGGTGGCAGCAGTGCGGTGAAGGCAGAGTGGCAGCAGAGCTGGCCTAAACAAAATAGTCTTCAGTCCTTGGAACCGCACCAGGCTCTTTGGCCCCAAGAACAAACCTTCCGTCATAGGTGCCTCTGATAGTGCATCACTCACAAGAATGGTAACAAGAATGCACTTAAAGAATGCCCTGGCAGGAGCATCACATATGAATGCTTTCACAGACAGTTGAAGTGCTTTGCCTCCATGAACAATGCCATCTTGCTGTAACTGCTGCAACTCCTAGAGAAAGTCACTTAAGTACTCTTCCACTGAATTTGGTTTAGCAACTCCACAGTAGATGGCCACAATGAAAGGAGCAAAGTTGTGAAAGTTGCAGAGTATGGGACACATTTGGAAGTTGGAGGATTTAAAAAGTGGCACACCATCAATGTTAAAGCACAAATATAGGTTATAGATAGATTCCTGGATGCTGAGACAAACGTTTGGTTTTGGAGTAGCATTGTCGAGAATGGTCAGAAAAATCTACCAAGAAGTTTGTAAATTAAAGGATGGGAAAAGTATGGGATTTTGAAATAGAAAATGTGTAGGAACCCTGTTAAAAGAAACCTTTTCTCTGTCTCTCTCCATTCAACTGGATCTCTCAATGTTCTCCAACATTCCATTACTTGTTACTACATTGTACATGTTGTCATACATTGTTCATATTTAGCCATATTTATTCTGCCCTTATAGGATAACTACTAATACACTGCACATTTAATTTATATTACTCTAAACCACCTTCTATAAACCAACTGTATACTACTGTCTGTCTTGTCCTGTCTATGCACCACCTGTCTATACTTTGTATATCACTTTTCTGCTTTTTTGCACTTCTAGTTAGACACAAACTGCATTTTGTTGTCTTTGTACTTGTATTCTGCACAAATAATCAAAATATATGTCAATAAATTCTGATGTAATTTTGACAACAATGTTTGTCGCATTTATGTTTATTTGACATTGAAGCTTGATATTGAATGATATCAAAACGACATCAACATCTTGACATCAAATAGATGTAGAATTGACATCAAATGCCAACAAAGCTTGACATGGAAATGACATCTTGATGTAGAATAAATGTTGAATTGACATCAAAGCTTGACATTGAATGATATCAGAATAGCGTCAAAACGACATCAACATCATGACATCTTGATGTCAAATAAATGTCGAATTGACATCAAAGCTTGACATTGAATGATATCAGAATAGCATCAAAACGACATCAACATCATGACATCTTGACGTCAAATAAATGTTGAATTGACATCAAATGGCAACAAAGTATGACATCAAAATAACATCAAAACGACATCGCGGAGGTCAAAATATCGACATCAAATTGACATCAGTACATTGACGTCAATACAACTTTCATTCTAGACCTGTTTTTTGACGTCAATGTTTGATGTCATATTGATGTTGAATTGACATCAAATGCCCACTGGGTGTGAATAGGCCTTTAATTGTAGAGAGAATGCATACAGCCAAAATGTGAAAGTTTGTGAACCCCTTGGAATTATTTGGTTTTCTGCATAAATTGGTCACAAAATGTGATCTGATCTTCATTTAGTGTCACAGAAATAAATTGTGAGAATTATTTCAGATTTTCATGGTCACTTCTTTGCATGTATAAAGGCTATTATCATAGCACACACACGGTTTGAAGTACGATAAATGAATTGAAGATATATTGCTTTTGCAATAAATGAGCAACTTTGCTTAATTGAATGTAGGGCTGAAAGCGTGGCAACATTGGCACCGTCTCTTCTACCCCAGAGGGTTTCCCCCTAAAGACCGTTAGGGATGTGGAAGTCATGGAAGGAAAACTGCCAAATCCAAACTTCATGTCCAAACTGGTATGTATGTTAAGTCTAGGGTGGTGCAACTCAATTTTATTGGGCAGTGAACTTGATCTGAAACTTCCTCAGTGTGCTCACACTCATGCTTCTGGCAGTTCTGTTGATGTTCATGTTGGGTGGTTTACTCCATGCTTCTGGCAGTTCTGTTGATGTTCATGTTGGGTGGTTTACTCCATGCTTCTGGCAGTTCTGTTGATGTTCATGTTGGGTGGTTTACTCCATGCTTCTGGCAGTTCTGTTGATGTTCATGTTGGGTGGTATACTCCATGCTTCTGGCAGTTCTGTTGATGTTCATGTTGGGTGGTTTACTCCATGCTTCTGGCAGTTCTGTTGATGTTCATGTTGGGTGGTTTACTCCATGCTTCTGGCAGTTCTGTTGATGTTCATGTTGGGTGGTTTACTCCATGCTTCTGGCAGTTCTGTTGATGTTCATGTTGGGTGGTATACTCCATGCTTCTGGCAGTTCTGTTGATGTTCATGTTGGGTGGTTTACTCCATGCTTCTGGCAGTTCTGTTGATGTTCATGTTGGGTGGTTTACTCCATGCTTCTGGCAGTTCTGTTGATGTTCATGTTGGGTGGTTTTTCCATGCTTCCAGTTCTGTTGATGTTCATGTTGGGTGGTTTTCCATGCTTTGGCAGTTCTGTTGATGTTCATGTTGGGTGGTATACTCCATGCTTCTGGCAGTTCTGTTGATGTTCATGTTGGGTGGTTTACTCCATGCTTCTGGCAGTTCTGTTGATGTTCATGTTGGGTGGTTTACTCCATGCTTCTGGCAGTTCTGTTGATGTTCATGTTGGGTGGTTTACTCCATGCTTCTGGCAGTTCTGTTGATGTTCATGTTGGGTGGTTTACTCCATGCTTCTGGCAGTTCTGTTGATGTTCATGTTGGGTGGTTTACTCCAGTGAGCAATATAGAGAACTTTGCTTTGTATTGTCTTTGTTCCTCCTCAGGTTGCAGCTGTGACTGACATAGGGGGGACAACTGTTGACGAGGCCACAAGAAGGATGATGACCTTCCTCCTAGACCATGGCCTATCCAGGCAGTACAACTTTGTGGGCCAAAACAGGAAGAGAGAGTTCAAGGCCTTACAACTGTATAAAGTAATATATGGTAGGTGTGCATGTGGATAATGTTTTAAGTTATACTGATAGGGCTGGGAAGGTAACCGCATTACTGCAATACCGCGGTCACGTGACGCCTGCAAAAGAAAATTGTGAAACGTTTGGGGGATTCGACTTCATGTAGCCTTCTGCAGAGGTCTTAAGCTGACTGCATAACGTGATTATTTCTGAACTTCTGATACGTTTTCAACTATGACATTTGCACAATTCCAGGTTGAAAACGTATCAGAATCTCAGAATTAAACTTAACAGCGACATATAGGCCTAGGCTAGCCTAGGACCTACCTTTGTTGCAACCTGACGCAGCCATTAAAATGTGCAGTAGCCTACTGTTGTAACAGTTGTAAACGCCATGAATGTAACAGTTCTAAAATCGCGATAGCCTTGTTGATAAACTGCTTTCATGTCTAAAGTATTTGGTCTAGTGATCTTTGAAGTTCCTGCGGCTGTCTAAAGCTTAACTGGCTGTTTTTATTTATTTATTTTTATTATTTTATATATTTATATTTTTTAGTCTAGTATCAGTACATAGGGTGTCCCAGCCCTATGTACTGATACTAGAAAGATGTCACAATACCCTAATGTTATAAACAGGTCCATTTTTGTTGTCCTGGCTGGGCAGTGTGTTTGCAGTCTCTCAGTCTAACTTGTGTGTTCAAGAGTATGTGTGTAGTTCTAATAATAATCTTCATTTATATAGCGCTTTTCTTAACATAGTTGCAGTCCAGGCTGAGAGTTGTGTTAGACAATACAGTATGAAGTAAGTGAGCGTTATATTTGTTTCTTGCAGGAGGTTTAAAGAAAAACGGCATGACGAGCCAAATCACCCGTAAAGATGCCGAGAACAAGAAGGCGGTCTCCAAGTGGCTCATTGGTGCTGGGGGCATGTTTTCTTAATTTTACGTAAATAAAAAGGTATTGAATTATATTACTAGTCTCTTTGTTATTATAGCTTTTTTAACACTTGTAAGGTGTTTGGGTCTGTGGGACCTATTTTCAATGTTTGCTAAAAAAGAAAATTATGCTATTTCTGTCAGGTCCATTAAGTCAAGAACAACACAGGCAATAAAAATTCTTTAGGAAATTTTATTGAATATATTACAAATTAAATTTGGCGGTATGGCTCTGTTCAGAGGGGTCCCCAGACCTTTCATGAGCACCATGAAAGAGCAGTGAGCCTGGGGACAGCAGCAGCATTAGGGGGCGCTCACACAGTTTAACACTGAGCGAGCTAAACTATTCCCCCATATGAACAGAGCAGGCAACTATGACATAAAGCCTATGCCATGTTATACACGACAGGGTGGAGCAGGGGAGGAGGTGGGTTGCATAAATGCGAGCAGCAAGCAGTTAGGAATAACTAAAGCAGCTTTAAATAAGGCGCCCTGTTTGGATGTAGCCATTTAGAAGGGAGTTGACAGCTGATCAGCTGACGCCCATAGCGGTTAGCAGCGCCTTGACTACTTGGCCTGCCAGAACTGACGCTGATGCTCAATTTATTATTTCTTCTCACTCAAACTCATTGGCTTTCTGCATCTGCTATCCCCACACAAAGTTATAAAACTTACATTTCAAGCACTTTCACCTGTTCTGATTAAGTTCTAAGAAATAAGCACCAATAATGATAAAAAAAAAAAAAAAAACTTGTTTCTACTTACCTTTTTATAATTGAATTTACTTGTTTTCTCACAAAATGATGATCATAAATGTGATGAGTTAAATAGCAAATAACCATAAATGAAGTCTATCATTGGTAACTGAGCTAAAGTGAACATCTGTCAAGTATTTTTACATATAGTCCAGTCATTTTAAGCCAAAATAGGGGTCAAGGTTGAACAAATTGCAACACAAGCAAACTTAACTGATTTTGTATCCTCAATATGTCCTGAGTAAGGGAAAAAAGCCCCGAAGAATCCCAATAGGGGAAAGTTTAGAAAAAGACCTAAATATACCCTATTCATGCGCCTATACAGTATTTTTCTCACGCAAATAGGGGAAAAAAATTAACCTTCACATATCACCATGACAATTACTGAGTTGATTACTTACATCAAGACAAACAAAAATTGTTTGTTAACATGGGCAAACAGGGCATAATGTAATTACGTATAGTTAATTTGTATAAATACCACAACGGAGCTAATAGTCCAGGAAAAGGCCTGACCCAAAACTAATTGCAACAGAATTTATTGTCACATTTTTATATTTCAATTGGTGATCTTTACACCATAGTAAAAGACCATGAAAATCCAGTTGGTGGAAATATGTTAAAATGAGGGTTGTTTTATGCATTATTCTTCAGCAAATACTGACAAAACTGTAATTAGAATGTTGTAGAATACACATTCTAAAGAATATCTGACCCCATCTAACTTTACATGGAATTTTAGAATCTTGCATTGTTGAGGAACATTCTTTTAAGAGTGAATTTCTTTGGATTATTTCAGACTGGTTGGTGTCTATTTTTACATTGTGGCCCTTTGAATCAATGGAAATGGTTGTTGAATCTTTAAATAGAGCCAAGTGTGTTCATGTACTGTAAGTGTTCCACAATGTGTAATCTGTACAAACACATAGTTAAGCATTATTCAGCCTAGGAAAGTGGTTTTGGTGTTTATGTAATCTGATTTAGAGGTCACTGAAACATACAGTATATCACACTAAAGTATCAGTCCATCATTTTGCAAGTCTTATAGTAATAGAGCATCACAGTCCCGCCCACAGGAGTTTCCGGAAGTAAGAATTCAATGCAATTTCTCCATTGACAATTCGGGTATAAGCCATAAAAACTTAACTGCACATGGTAGACTCAAAACCAGCTACGGCTGTACTAAGCGATTGTATATGGTCATATAGAGGGCGAAAATTCAAGGGGCACTAACCTTGTTTTGAAATAAATGTCTTTTAATCGCGATGTCTTGGATAAGTACTTCATTACCCACAATCCCACAGTGATGCCTCTGATTGGTGGAAAGGCCGTTATGATCATAGTTTGAAACTTTATCAGCGAAAATTATTGACAAAGATGGCAGAGTCTTTTACTGCCTATGGCGAAAATCTTAATGTGAATAAAAACTTTCTAGACGAACACTGGTACTTGTATCAACAAGATTGTGGTTTATATATCACACGAACTTAGTCAGGGCCAATACACCATCAAATAGAACACTGTAAATGCTAGTTTAAACACTTAACTTTTCAGGTAGCTGATAGGCTAATCATTAGCCTTTCAGACATTAGAATGTAGCCTACATGCTGCAACACAGGTATGATGTTTTAGTGACCTTGTTGTTTCTATGAACATGAATTGTTGTTTATAGGAAACTTAGTCGAGGCATAAAAAGCCCTGTATATCCTCATTAAGTACTTAAACTTTTGAACTAGCTAGCTAGCTGATAGCACATGCAAGCTGGATGCTACCACCGGCTAGCAGCTAGACACTGCAGTAAAATGGTTAGCAAACCGTCCATGCCCCCGTAAATATTTCACTGTTTCAAAGACGGAATCAAGAGTGTCCAAAGGGGTGAAAACCACTTTAAATCGGGTCACATTATTGACTGTTGTGTGTCTGAGGGTTAGCTTGTGGGTTTTGTAAGAGCCAGCATGAGGGACAAGACCTACAAAGTTGTGTGGTGAGTTTTGCAGGGAGGTTGGTAATGCTAGTTAACATTAGCTAGGCTACTGTAGCCTTCATACTGTACGAGTCATATCATCAATCATTAACCTAGAAATACTTCTTCGTACATTTAATGAATATTTTGTGTAATAATTCACAGCAAACTGAATATGGCGGTCCAAGAGCAGACCATGCACCAGTCCATGCATCAGGATGGCAGTCAGATACGAAGCACTGCACAATGTTGCTAACCTTAACGTTAACCGCTTTTACACGATGGGGTGATGTTTCATGTAGGGTTCATGTCAATTCATACTGACTAGCATTTAAAAACATGTTAAATTATATATACTTTGATATATAAGTCGCACCAGTGAAACTATGAAAAAAAGTGTGACTTATTATGACCGCCAGCCTTAGCAAAGCGGTCATATAAGGTTTAATCAGATTTTTTTTTTTTCGCATGCCCAAATTTCCGTCAATGATTCCCGGGACACTGAAAGACCGGGGTACCGCGAAACTTGGTGGGCATGTAACCCCACATGGATAGCATGGAACCATCATTTTTCGTTTTGATCTGTAGCCCCCGCTGGACTGGACCCCCGAAAGGAGGGTAGGGGCAGACCACAGTTCTCTGTGAATATCTTGAGAACTGTAGGGCCTAGGATGACCATTTTTTTTCCGTATGTTTGCCTCCAGGGTCATGTTAACCCATTTCATGTGCACACATGTGCACAAACAGATACACACACACACACACACATACATTCACAGTAATAATCATCATTATGACATATACTCACACAGTAGACATATATGCGGCTTGCATGCACAGGCACATCATGAGCACACACACAAGCATACACACGCACACACACACACACATAACATAAACATAACACAAACAATCAAAATTTCTCAGAATTATGAACAGGCAAGATGGAGGTGGGGTTGTATAAAATGAATTTTACATGTGAAATCTATGAACTAATCATGTTTTGGTACTTGTTGTCTAGCAGATACCAGTGAGAATTGAGTGTGGATAATGCAATTTAATTGAGACAGTTAGAATCATATAGGCCTTTCAGCGTGATTTCTTTTTGTGGAAAAAATGTGCTGGACTGGGCGGCGGTCATATTTTGTACCGCTCTGCGGTACATCTAGTAGTATAATATATATTAATATATTAATTAATTTAAGTATAAAATACTTAAATTGTTCACACTTACAACAATACAACAATTACAACAAAAAAACGCCAAACCTCATCTCATTGAGATGGGGTCTGAGAACTACACATTCATTTTCTCGTATTTAAAACGTGGTTTACGAATGCCCAGAGCCGTTTATTGGGCTCACGAATGTCTATCAAATGCGTCTATGCGTGGCTTCGTAAACCGATTGTGTGTCGTCATCGTCTTGCTGTCCCCCTTCCGTTCTGTGATTGGTTCCTTCGTTGAGGTGAAAACGAAGTCCATGGAATCCAGGCTGCCTAGCCGCGTGTGCGCGCGTAAGGCAGCATGGGAAAACCCAGGCTATTTCTTCATAGTATTTATGTAGGATTGTTGATCCTGATGTGGGCATCATTCAAACTGGCAAGATATTTATTTTTCTATTAGACTGAAGCTGAATGAGGTTATGAGTTAATGTACTAAGATGATGTGTTCACTGTTGCATATTGGGTGTCTGGCTGCACCACCACCACACTGTGTCCACCTGTTCTGCTGGAAACTTCACTGTAGATCACATCTGGTGCCACATCCTTTTTGGCAGGTGTTCCAACATTCTCATAGGTGTGTTGAGTTGTCTCTGGTGTCTGAAAAAGAACGTGCCATTATTTTGAAACCATGACACAAAATGTGACTTTATGGGGAAAAAGAAATCAGAGGCCATTTAGTATCATGTTTTGAATGATATTCTGTTTAAAAAATGACATTAATCCAATTTAAGCAGCAGATGAGAAGACGTTAGAGAGCAGCAGATGAGAAGACGTTTAAGATGAGAAGACGTTTAAGAGAGCACCAGATGAGAATACGTTTAAGATGAGAAGACGTTTAAGAGAGCACCAGATGAGAATACGTTTAAGATGAGAAGACGTTTAAGAGAGCACCAGATGAGAATACGTTTAAGATGAGAAGACGTTTAAGAGAGCACCAGATGAGAATACGTTTAAGATGAGAAGACGTTTAAGAGAGCACCAGATGAGAATACGTTTAAGATGAGAAAGGCGTTTAAGAGAGCACCAGATGAGAATACGTTTAAGATGAGAAGACGTTTAAAGAGAGCACCAGATGAGAATACGTTTAAGATGAGAAGACGTTTAAGAGAGCACCAGATGAGAATACGTTTAAGATGAGAAGACGTTTAAGAGAGCACCAGATGAGAATACGTTTAAGAGAGCAGCACCAGATGAGAAGACGTTTAAGAGAGCAGCACAAGATGAGAAGACGTTTGAATACCTCAGTTGCATCATCTGCCTCTGCAGCTGCTTTCCCTGCCAGCCAGCCCGTCACCGTTGACACTTGTGAAATGGAGAGAAGACGGAAGACATTTAGAATCCACAATATTGCAGCTATATAGAGAACACTTTTTATGCAATTTAGTATGCTACTCACCAGTCCAAAGTTAATGTTTTTGTTGTATAATAAATCTCAAGTACTATTTCTTGATTAAATGTTAAATGGACCATTCACCCACCCACACACACACACCCCAATGGTGGAGGCTAGCTTGCAAGGTGCCAACCTAAATGTTAAAAAAGACAACTCACATGGTAGTTTTCGCCAGCAGAAGATGTAGATGGCGGCTGAAGCCAAAGCCAGGACAAGCAGAAGTGCAATAGAGGAGAAGACGGCGAGGAGCTGAGACTCTAACGGCCGTCTGTGATGAAGACAAATAACTACATTTAGACAGTCAGTAGTACAAATAACTACATTTAGACAGTCAGTAGTACAAATAACTACATTTAGACAGTCAGTAGTACAAATTTGATTTGTCAGGAACGTGATGAGATTAATCATGGAAACCTTTGCAAATCAATGCTTTAGTGATCATGTCACTCTTTCCAATATTATTAATACAAAAGTACCCAAGAGGCGAGACTGTGGTAGTTTGAATAGTGATAGCCTCAGTGATAGATGTAGCCTCAGTTGTTGTTGTTGTTGTTCTTGCAGTTGTAGTCGGGGCTTTAGTTGTGGCTGAAACAGAAGTGAAAGTAGACTCAGTATCACAGTAGTGATTAGACTCAGGAAAAGACCTGGTTCATGACATTTTGGTTAGAGGATCTTGAAGGTGAAACAGTATTTGATCCATTTGCTTCATCATATTCATTTGAACCAGTACTTCAGAGCAGCATCTGAATATAGCCTGTGCTCCATTTTTGCCATGAAGCTAACATCATGCTCGCTGATATAAAGCCTAAACTTTAGATGTTTTCTACTTGGCAGCACATCTGAGTTATGGCTTTGTTCACACAAAATATCAGTTAAATTAAATGTCTTAATGCTTAATTTATTTGTCAATAGTAGGCTACACCCTGAATCATGTTATACTATAGCACGTCCGTCGACTAGGGCATGTCCGATGTTAAAAGCTCTTTCATCTCTATGCCTGCCACATGGCTACTTGTTAATTAAAATATAATCAACCAATATCAATATAGAAATGAACAAACTCACTTGATGGTGTTCCTCCCATTGTTATTCTGTAGGCTCTCTATGAATGCTCTCCGGATAGTAAACGTTTGGAGTCTCTTATATTTTTACTTGTGAGGAAATAAAACAAATCTTACTGAAAACAGCTATTTGAGCTTTAGCTGCAGTTCCAATTGCAGACGAAACCCTCTACATGTCTTCAATGACCTGTCCATGACACACAAGTGTGTTAGGCACTCTGGCCGTGTCATACAGGACACTCTGAAAAGGGAAGTTTAACAAGTTGTTAAAATGTGATCGGCAGCGTCCTTGTTGGGATATAAAATCCCCTGTCATCACTACCGAACCATCTCTGATATTAACGGCATATAAATCTTATCAGCTGTCGGAGTCCGGTCCGCGCCGCTTAGCTGCTGTGTTTGCGGAGCAGCCCTGGCTCTGTGTTCCACCCATAGGTTCCACCAGCATCAGCAGTTCTTCCACCACTCCGCGCCTCACCGCACCACTCACCCGCCGCTATCTCCACAGATAAGAACACAAAAACAGAACACAAAAGGGAACGTGGCTAATGGAGGTAGCGGGTGATACAAGTCTCCCCCACTACCCTTTCATCATTGTTTCTAATATCCCTGTTACGCCACAGAGAGGAAATGAATCAGCACGTTCTCCTTTGACTTCATATTGTCTTACTTCTGCCTCGACTTCTTCTTTTCATGCAGCTCATATGTGAGAGAGAGAACACTATTCTTTTGAGCATTGGTCACATGAAACTGAAATCTAAACACATTTCATATTCTTCATTAGCATTTAAAAGATTATTTTCAAGTGACTGTGGTTGTATTGTATGATATTCATTATGCTGTGATTGTAAGATTAAGACAAAAGCTTTTCTCCTGATGACAAACTTGAATAAAATTAGATATAATATAGGCCTGTGTTGCTATAGTGTATAAGACGTGGCGTAGTACTTATAATTAATAAATGGGTTGTTAAGGTGTCTTATACATCAGTTGTAGAATTACAAACTGTCCATTGAAGGATAAGCCTCCTCTCAAGGAGGCACTGACCACTTGGTCAGCAGGTTTTTGTCACATTGCAGATGATACGTTATCACACTTTTCAACTTACGGTTGCAATTTGGCAGTTGAAAGCATTATATCACAATCTACTGTAAATAGACCCACTGGCAAAAACCCATTTTCAAGCGCAGAAGGACATGTGATGGGTGTATAAAAGTGTGCCTGGTCTCACTAACTCTGTGTACGAGGCAATCATGGGCAGAGTACTGTTGGTTTCAGGTGAGTCTACTCCACACACAGTGGTTTAAAATGAAACAACTTCAGGACATAGTTATTCAATGTTGATTTGAATGAACATTCTTAGTTCCTTAATGTTGAACATTCTGAACTCTTTGCTTCCCTCTGCAGCTCTGGCACTGCTGTTCAGCGTGCAGCTGGGTAAGCCATCCAGAATACATCCAGCATACATCCAGAATACATCCATACATCCAGCATACTTCCAGAATACATCCAGAATATATCCTTCATACATCCTTCATACATCCATACATCCAGAATACATCCAGCATACATCCATACATCCAGCATACATCCAGAATACATCCAGAATACATCCATACATCCAGCATACATCCAGAATACATCAGTACATCCAGAATACATCCATAATACATCCAGCATACACATCCTCACAGCATATACATCCTCACAGCATATACATCCTCACAACATACACATACTCACAGCATATACATTCTCACAACATACACATCCTCACAACATACACATCCTCACAGCATATACATCCTCACAACATACACATCCTCACAACATATACATCCTCACAACATACACATCCTCACAACACACACATCCTCACAACATATACATCCTCACAGCATATACATCCATGCCATCTTCTTTCAGCACACACAATATATTCAAGTTGAATGTTGGCAGTATAATTTTGATAATAAAAAACGTGTAGTGTGCTCAGTAGTGGTTGGCAGTTTTGGGCAAGTTAAAAAGTAATTAGTTACAGTAATTAAAAAGTAATTAGTTACAGTCACTAGTTACTTTTTCCAAAAAGTAACTGAATTAGATACCCAGATACAAATTATAAAAGTAACTAGTTACTTCAGAAAGTAACTACTGCGTTACTTTCAAGTACATTTTTAAATGCTCAAATGTGACCCCATGCACCTCCACCCCTCTTTAGCGGAACTTAAAATACATGTGCATGTTCAATTGTAGTGTGCTCAGTAGTGGTTGGTGTAGTGTGCTCAGTAGCGGTTAGTGTAGTGTGCTCAGTAGTGGTTGGTGTAGTGTGCTCATCAGCACTGTCATATGTCATATGTGTGTCTGCAGGCTCTTCACACATTCTATCATGCTACTTCACCAACTGGGCTCAGTACAGGCCCCCCCCCCACCATCTACATGCCCAAGGACATCGACCCCTGCCTGTGCACCCACCTGCTCTACGCCTTCGCTACCATGAAGAACAACCAGCTGGCCACATTCGAGTGGAATGACGTGTATCTCTACAGCGAGTTCAGCAAACTCAAGAACCAGTGAGTGCAGTTGAATTAGCATTTAGCAATTAGCATTTAGCACGTCTGGTCTGAAGTCCTCTGGGCTATACTGTACATCAGCAACAGTGAGTCATCAATACATCTTTGTTGTTCCTCCACCCCTTTCTTAGGAACGGAAATCTGAAGACCCTGCTGTCTGTTGGAGGATGGAACTTTGGCTCTTCAGGGTAAGGTCATCATCATGAGAGTTCTGAAATGACTACGGAGGGGATATGAGCAGAAACAAATATAACGTTTAGTTTCATGCACTCACACGAAACTATCCTGGGCACATGCAAAACTTTTTTGTGTGAGCACATGAAAGCCTGCTGTGACTACAGTAGCCTACAGGAGTAAGGTGTACTAGGCCTATTTAAACTAGGTCTTCATTAAGAGGACATTGCTGTGACTACAGTAGCCTACAGGAGTAAGGTGTACTAGGCCTATTTAAACTAGGTCTTCATTATGAGGACATTGCTGCTTTGCTTGCAAGCCGTTACCATTATATTGTTTCCATAAAACGAATTTTGAAGTCTTGTAATCTGTTCCAACGCAAGGGATGCACCGATTTGGATTACTCATTTAAGAACAGTTACAAACATCTGGCCAACTCTACGGATTTAGGTAGATGTAGATCTACCTAAATAATGGATAAAATGTAGGTGGAATTAGGTGGTTTTAGGTGGATATACTGTAGGTGGTTTTAGGTAGATATACTGTAGGTGGATTTAGGTGGATCTAGGCTACGAGGATCAGACCCAAGGGGAGCTGAACTCAGAGTGAGGAGACGGCTGAAGGGCCTCATTATATTGGCACTTAAACTCTCATGACTACTGAGCACTTAGACTCTCATGACTACTGAGCACTTAGACTCACATGACTACTGAAGGGCCTCATTATATTGGCACTTAGACTCTCATGACTACTGAAGGGCCTCATTATATTGGCACTTAGACTCTCATGACTACTGAGCACTTAGACTCTCATGACTACTTAGACTCTCATGACTACTGAGCACTTAGACTCTCATGACTACTGAAGGGCCTCATTATATTGGCACTTAGACTCTCATGACAAATTGTGCACAAACACAGACAGCCACCATGCTTTTCTAATAGACCGGCCACCATGCTTTTCTAATGGACTAGCCACCATGCTTTTCTAATGGACTAGCCACCATGCTTTTCCTTTTTTCCATGCTTGGCCGGCGGGCCGCACAACCCCCCCCCCCACCCCCCCAACGGCACACGCATAAAAAAATCTAGTGCTGTACCTACGGTTGGGCCCTCTCACAGTTTTTAAATGGTCAGTAGTGGGAACTACTGTTGCCTTCATGATTTCCTTTTAAAACTTTCTTATAAGAAGAAGATATCAATTATCAACAATCACAAGCCAGCTGGAACCTGCGGCTCTCTCTCCCTCTCATGAGTGCAGACGCGTTCCCAATGAAAAGGATTGCATAATGTTCACGTTAGATCTGCTGCAAAGGAGATAACTAAGAGTTAACTTAGTTTAACATGATGTTATCTCTATTTAACATGATGTTTTGACATTGACATTGTAAACGTTATCTAAGGAGAGTGAAAAGCAGTTTGCAGTAAAGCTAACCAACGTCGTCTCTATCGCAGGAAAAAAATAGCGAGCAGCCTGATAACTAAATGTAATGCTCGGCGGGCCGGATGAAAGTGCTTGGCGGGCCGGGTCCGGCCCGTGGGCCGCAGTTTGCCCACCCCTGTTATAGACCCATTGGCCTCCCATGTCGCCTAAAACCTACAAAGCCTATATAGCCTACTTGACCATATCGCCTAAAACCTACAAAGCCTATAGCCTACTGTACTTTTCAGGTGCTCACAGAAAACCTTTTCATGTGCGCATATGCAGAACGCACATGAACGTTTCGTGAGAGCACATGAAACTTAACTTCATGGTTTTTTTTGTTTTTGCTCAGGTCCCTTTGGACAAAAGTTAAATTGGTCTTTGTGTGCTTCCCGCCAGATTTAAAAGTTAAAGGAACCATATGTAAGATTGTGGCCAAAACTGGTACTGCAATCACTTTTAAATTACTGTAGAGCGGTGTATCCCCTCCACCTCCCCCCTGACTCGAGGTTGCCAACCCGGATGCCGAAACACTACTGACTTTATGATTAGTAGATAGGTAGAGGGTGGCGCATCAGGCCAAAACACAACATGACATGACAAAACACATCAGTTGAGGGCTGCAACTTTTAAATGACAATATCCTGGCCAGACTACTGTTGTCAGTGATATAAGTATTTGAAATGAACATGATTTCTTAACGTCTAGTGACATATCAGGGCCATTTTGATTAATTGAAATACATTTCTTACAAACAGTTCCTTTAACTTGGTCTTTGTGTGCTTCCTGCCAGATTTAAAAGTTAACTTGGTCTTTGTGTGCTTCCTGCCAGATTCTCCGCCATGGTGGCCAGTCCCAGTGCCCGTCAGACCTTCATCAGCTCTGTGGTGGTGTTCCTGAGGAAGTACGAGTTTGATGGTCTGGACATCGACTGGGAGTACCCTGCCAATAGGGGGAGCCCTCCGCAGGACAAACAGCTGTACTCTGTACTTGTGCAGGTCTGTGGACTGAGTAGAGTGTTGGCCTGACATGAAGACTTTAAACACATATGAGCCTTTTGTCTGTAAACACCCACAACTATATTTTGCACCTTAGTGAAAGTGTTTGTCCTGTAAATGTCAGGAAATGAGGGCTGCCTTTGAGAAGGAGGCCAAGGAGAGCAACAGAGCCCGCCTGCTGCTCTCCGCCGCCCTATCGGCTGGACGAGACACCATCGAGTCAGCCTATCAGATCCCTCAGGTGGCTGAGTGAGTGAAATAACTCTACACAGCAAACACACTCTCAAAACATACGAGTACTGTGTAATAACTACACAGCAAACACACTCTCAAAACATACGTGTAGTGTACTGTGTAATAACTCTACACAACAAACACACTCTTAAAACATACGAGTACTGTGTTATAACAACAGTTTGCTTTAGGGGAAAAAAACACTTTTTTTATATATGGTAATAAAAGTCAAGTGGATTGTGTATTGACATTGTTTTTGTCATTAGTGATAGTTGTAGATCATTAAGATGATCACATTAATTTAATTATTTTATGCGTTGTCCTATCAGAGCCCTGGACATGCTCAACATCATGTCCTATGACTTCCACGGCTCCTGGGACCCAATGACCGGGGAGGTTAGCCCACTGTACAAGAGCCCTGAGGACAACGGTGCCTTTGTGTACTTCAATGTGGTGTGTAGCTGCTCCAAACCGACTTGCTATTTCACATAAAATAACTCCCCTTAATGGTCAATGTTCGGGTTGTCGTGGTTTACGCTTCTCTAAAAAAAGATCAATTGTCCTTGCAGGACTCTGCCATGAGCTACTGGCAGACCAATGGTGCTCCTGCTGAGAAACTGCTGGTTGGATTCCCCACCTACGGAAACACGTTCACTCTGAAAGACCCTTCCAACCATGGCATCGGAGCTCCTATCTCTGGAGCCGGCACTCCTGGGAAGTACACTCAAGAGGCTGGCGAGCTGGCGTACTTTGAGGTCCCACACCTTTCTCCTCTCCAGAAATAATACAAACAGTATATATGTCCCTCACTTTTCTCCTCTCTCCAGAAATACATATGTCCCTAACCTTCCTCCTCTAGAAGAACACCGATGTTCTGATGGAGTGGGCCAAACCCATTACTGACCCCAACCCTCTTGTTCAACAACATGTTTCTGCATTTGAATGAAAAAAAATCTTTGGATTTGCAGATTTGTGGCTTCTTGGAAGGCGGGACTGAGGTTTGGAATACCGCGCAGGATGTGCCCTATGCCTACAAAGGAAACCAGTGGGTTGGCTATGACAACATCAAGAGTTTTGGAATCAAGGTAAGGAAACCAGTGGGTTGGCTATGACAACATCAAGAGTTTTGGAATCAAGATAAGCTTCAAATTAGTATGAATCTTAAAAAAATAAGACGTCACATCCTGTAGATTCACACTGCTGATGAAAATGTAGGTTGACTGGCTGATTAAGAACAACTTTGGAGGAGCCATGGTCTGGACCCTTGACATGGACGACTACCTGGGCACTTTCTGCAACCAGGGCAAATACCCTCTAATCAGCGTCCTGCACAAAGCCTTTGGGCTTGATAAACAAGGTAAGGTATCTTGCGATCCCTATCAAGTGTTTTCTTCTTCTTGTGGTTATAAAGCAAGTTGAGTTCATAAACTTTTTTTCTTCTCTTTTTTGTAAGCTTGCACCCCCTCTGCCACTCCTGTGCCCCCCATCCCTGGAGTGACTGAAGCTGGTGGTGGTGGTGGTTCTGACAGCGGGAGCTCCTCTAGCGGTGGTTCCTCCAGCGGTGGTTCCTCTAGCAGTGGTTCCTCCAGCGGCGGCTCTTCCAGCAGTGGTTCTTCCAGCGGTGGCAGCTCTAGCAGTGGGGTGGTTCCTCTAGCAGTGGTTCCTCCAGCGGTGGTTCCTCTAGCAGTGGTTCCTCCAGCGGTGGTTCCTCTAGCAGTGGTTCCTCCAGCGGTGGTTCCTCTAGCAGTGGTTCCTCCAGCGGTGGTTCCTCTAGCAGTGGTTCCTCCAGCGGTGGTTCCTCTAGCAGTGGTTCCTCCAGCGGTGGTTCCTCTAGCAGTGGTTCCTCCAGCGGTGGTTCCTCTAGCAGTGGTTCCTCCAGCGGTGGTTCCTCTAGCAGTGGTTCCTCCAGCGGTGGTTCCTCTAGCAGTGGTTCCTCCAGCGGTGGTTCCTCTAGCAGTGGTTCCTCCAGCGGTGGTTCCTCTAGCAGTGGTTCCTCCAGCGGTGGTTCCTCTAGCAGTGGTTCCTCCAGCGGTGGTTCCTCTAGCAGTGGTTCCTCCAGCGGTGGTTCCTCTAGCAGTGGTTCCTCCAGCGGTGGTTCCTCTAGCAGTGGTTCCTCCAGCGGTGGTTCCTCTAGCAGTGGTTCCTCCAGCGGTGGTTCCTCTAGCAGTGGTTCCTCCAGCGGTGGTTCCTCTAGCAGTGGTTCCTCCAGCGGTGGTTCCTCTAGCAGTGGTTCCTCCAGCGGTGGTTCCTCTAGCAGTGGTTCCTCCAGCGGTGGTTCCTCTAGCAGTGGTTCCTCCAGCGGTGGTTCCTCTAGCAGTGGTTCCTCCAGCGGTGGTTCCTCTAGCAGTGGTTCCTCCAGCGGTGGTTCCTCTAGCAGTGGTTCCTCCAGCGGTGGTTCCTCTAGCAGTGGTTCCTCCAGCGGTGGTTCCTCTAGCAGTGGTTCCTCCAGCGGTGGTTCCTCTAGCAGTGGTTCCTCCAGCGGTGGTTCCTCTAGCAGTGGTTCCTCCAGCGGTGGTTCCTCTAGCAGTGGTTCCTCCAGCGGTGGTTCCTCTAGCAGTGGTTCCTCCAGCGGTGGTTCCTCTAGCAGTGGTTCCTCCAGCGGTGGTTCCTCTAGCAGTGGTTCCTCCAGCGGTGGTTCCTCTAGCAGTGGTTCCTCCAGCGGTGGTTCCTCTAGCAGTGGTTCCTCCAGCGGTGGTTCCTCTAGCAGTGGTTCCTCCAGCGGTGGTTCCTCTAGCAGTGGTTCCTCCAGCGGTGGTTCCTCTAGCAGTGGTTCCTCCAGCGGTGGTTCCTCTAGCAGTGGTTCCTCCAGCGGTGGTTCCTCTAGCAGTGGTTCCTCCAGCGGTGGTTCCTCTAGCAGTGGTTCCTCCAGCGGTGGTTCCTCTAGCAGTGGTTCCTCCAGCGGTGGTTCCTCTAGCAGTGGTTCCTCCAGCGGTGGTTCCTCTAGCAGTGGTTCCTCCAGCGGTGGTTCCTCTAGCAGTGGTTCCTCCAGCGGTGGTTCCTCTAGCAGTGGTTCCTCCAGCGGTGGTTCCTCTAGCAGTGGTTCCTCCAGCGGTGGTTCCTCTAGCAGTGGTTCCTCCAGCGGTGGTTCCTCTAGCAGTGGTTCCTCCAGCGGTGGTTCCTCTAGCAGTGGTTCCTCCAGCGTTTTGTACGTTTAAATATGTTTTAAAATATTAATTTTGCATGTATTGTGCTACCAACTCTTAGCTGGCTGCAAGCTAGCTGACCAGAGTGGAGACAGCTAACGTTATCTCCTCGGCTAGCGACTTGCATTTGTTTACGTTAGCTACCTACCAAGCTTAATGCGACAAGAGAACTAGCTATCTAGCAAGTTGGTTGCAATTAGATCTAGCTTGCTAACGCATTCTTGCTGCAAACAGGACCTTTGGCAGCGTCACTTTGAAGTACTGGAATATCTGCAAGATATCCAAACACGAAATGTCAAGGCCCACGAGGTATGTTGAGTATGAATTGCATTCACGTGCAGCACACTAGCTGCTCACGAGCCCTTTGCCTGTTTAGAATGGACCTAGTGCTAGCTTGCTAACATCACACGTTATGCTCAGAAGCTAAGGTTATCTCGGCTAACTGACGTTAGTAACATTAATGCTGTGTAGCATGGGGTGCTAATAGTTCACTACGCTACCGTTAGCCACATGTAATAACATCAACGTACACTGTAAAATTGTACACCATAGTCATAGTTATTTCACCTAGGAGCGAATGAGAGTAATTAGACGGCAATGCATTATAATGGATGAAATTATTTGTTTGTTATGTGAATAGTCTTGTCATACCATGCTGGTAAATTGATTTGATAAGGTTAATGATTGATCGTTCGTGGCTACCTTGCCAGTGTGCATGTGTCAAATAAGTAAAGCAGGTTATTCGGCGACTCGTCTATTGCGATAACAGTGTAGAACAATTGATCACGATGTATAAAGATAGCTGGCTGTAGAATCTTGCAAGTAACGTTATAAAACTAACGTGAGATAGCTAGTGTTCGCTGTTGAATGATACTCAGGCGAAGTGAGAGCGAGACTGGTAACCTGACCAACGTCAGCTAGCTGCTTAGCTGGGGTAATGCAACAGGCTTGGCTAGTTGGCAACCCTACGCCTATGATAGCGTAGGTAAGTTAGCATAGTAGCAAATGTGAATTTGTAGTCTTACACTGGGTCGAATATCTGAAACTTGTATCTAAATGCAATCACACACTGAATTTGGATTTATGAAAAGATGGTTTATTTATTTGAATTAGTCGAGCAAAATGCAAATGTAGTATGGTGAACAGCTTGCTTTAGTGAGTAGTCTTATAGATGCAGCATTAACCAAATGTAATGTCAACATTTAAGTGTAGGCCTACGTCTAATATTACTTTGATGCTATGAAGTACTTTTTGACAGAAGTTGCTCATTAAAGTCGTAATGTTAGACGAGTTCATGTCTGATGTTTTTACTCCCATGATTTCTGCCCATTAACTTTAATTGTGAAATCAGGGTAGTGTTTTTCAGTTCAATGTTTTTGTTTTGTACTAATATAACATCTGGTTTAAACTTGTGACAAAGCTATACACCTAAGAGCTGTTACAATTAACACTTTTTTATTTTACAAGTAGGTCTCACATAGTGAGTGATTTTATAGTGTTTGACAGAAGCTAAAACTAAGAACCAAATTTGAGCAGTGACAAATTATGCATAAATCTGGATAGTGTGTTGATAACATTTTTGTAAATTGCTACTCAAAAAAGAGAGAGCGATCTGACTGCAGCCTCGAGGTGTCAAGCATCCCAGATTCCCTAGTAGAATCTACGTAGATCACCTGTGTAACCCTCAGTGTGTGTCTCCGGCTTTATAGAGAAGTGCTTGGGCTTGGTAGGTACCCTGCTCAGATATACAGATGTGATTGATGGTGGTTGGCCAAAGCATTGCAAACAAATGGTCATGGAAATTCAAAAAAGCCTTTTTGTTCTGTTTCAACATAGATACCCCGTTTTGTTGCAGCTAAATGTCCTATTGAGTCTCATTGCCACTCAGACAAAACTGTACTGCACTAAAAGATAAAATCAACATATGGTCGAAATCTGGACAATATAGTACATTTAGCAGATGTGCTCATTCAACTGGAATCTTTTTTGTTTGTTTTAGCTTTATGGGACTAGACACTCATTTGTGGGGCCAAGGAAAAATTACAACACATTTTTACAATTGCAATAAATAGTTTTTCTTATCACCCATTGCATGTTTATAGAATGCTCATAACTCATTTCTTAACATGCTTTTTATTTATTGATTCCCCCCCTCAGAAACAAGAGGGTGGTTGACTACTCACAGTTCCAGGACTCTGATGATGCAGGTATGGGAGAGCCTTTGTTTTGTATGCTCTTCATTTTCATATCGGCAAACGTATAGTACATGTAAGTTACTACATCAAAAACGTACGTGTCTACAGTATAGTACATGTAATCATTAACGTACGTTTTTACAGTATAGTACATGTAAGTTAGTGACTACATCAAACGTACGTGTCTACAGTATAGTACATGTAAGTTACTACATCATTAACGTACATTTCTACAGTGTAGTACATGTAAGTTACTACATCATTAACATACATTTCTACAGTATACTACATGTAAGTTACTACATCAAACGTACATTTCTACAGTATAGTACATGTAAGTTACTACATCAAATGTACGTTTCTACAGTATAGTACGTAAGTTACTACATCAAACGTACGTTTCCACAGTATAGTACATGTAAGTTACTACATCATTTCTTGTTACTTCAGATGAGTATGCAGGAGATGCTGAGCGGAAACGCAAGCCAGGAATCACTGCTGACAGGTAACAATCTAGCATCTGACTCGTTTTAATGTAACAATGTAGCGTCTGATCTGTTTTAATGTAATGATGTAGCATCAGATCCATTTTAATTTACATACTGCTGATGGGTAACGATGTAGCGTCTGACCTGTTTTAATTCAGAGACTGTGTGAAAGGGACACTCTTTAACATGTCCTATCTGTTTACAGTACCTCTCGTTTTTTGTTTTGTCATACAGTGACGACTCTAAGGATCGTAATTTGTCAAGTAAGTGCTGTACTGTTTTCTATATACAGTTGCTTGCAAAACTATTCAATTCCCTAGCAAAGTCTCACTGTTTTCTTGTTTAAGAAAATTGTCTACGCATATTTTTTTCCCAATCAGTGATTTCATTCTAAACATTTATTTTTTATGTATTTCTGGAGGCTAAATAATAAATACATGAATAAACAAATAAAAAGTAAAATGTCATGGTTGCAAAAGCCCTGTGTGTACATAGGAAAGAGCCGCTTTGGTGTAAAACAGCCGTAGTTTACCTCCCAGTTTTTTATTCATTTATTTTTAATCTTTGAACAAATATCACAAATATTTTTGAAAAATAATAAAAAATAGAAATGTTGTCAATAATCACACTGATTTGTCAAATGTGTATTTCAGTATTTAATTTGTATATGTGAAAATGGTGATGAATGTCAAGGGGCACTATCGGACACCCAGCGGTAACACAGCACAAGGCTTATTCTGGTCTTACACTCAATCATTTTGCGCCATGCATTCAACTTTTATTTAACCTTGCGCCCAGGGTTGTGGCATCTAACGACATAAGGTGTGGTCTGGTGGATTAACTAAAAATCACTATCTTACACCCTCTAAAAATCATTACTCCACTGACCAAGAAAAACCTGGTCTATAGTGAAAGGCGCATATACAGCACAGCTGAAGACGCACTGTCATTAGATGTAGCAGCCCTTAGCAACCACTCCCAAACAACTTTACAGGAATATTCTTAGGATTTTTGTTCGAAAATTATTGGGTTAAGTGTTGTTTTTTTCAGGCTATGTTTCCGATGGTAACCCCTTGTCAGTCAATGGTGAAAGTAAATAACTGTGTAGAGCTGTTTTGTCGTTGACTATGAGTCCACGGGGAAGTTAGTTTCACTTTGCCTATGAGTTCAAATAATAGCTGAGTGCAAATGCATGTAGGCTATACTCTGCAAGTCATAAACAGGTTTTAGTAAAGCAAGGTTTAGTGGAATCCCTCAGTTCCACGTAGGTCTCGTGTTCAGATTTCTTCAAATGGGCAGCTGACTGCCAAAATACTGATGCGCTGTTTGAAATTGTGCTGCTTGCTGTTAAAGGGCTGTTGTGGGCAGCCGTGGCCTACTGGTTAGTGCTTCGGACTTGTAACCGGAGGGTTGCCGGTTACAAGTCCGAACCCCGACCAGTAGACACGGCTGAAGTGCCCTTGAGCAAGGCACCTAACCCCTCACTGCTCCCTGAGCGCCGCTGTTGTTGCAGGCAGCTCACTGCGCCGGGATTAGTGTGTGCTTCACCTCACTGTGTGTTCACTATGTGCTGAGTGTGTTTCACTAATTCACGGATTGGGATAAATGCAGAGACCAAATTTCCCTCACGGGATCAAAAGAGTATTATACTTATATATAAAGGGAATGACAGATGTCACTCTCATTGGTTTAAAGGATGTTATACCCAAACACACCCATGACTGATTAAGAAACAGAAAAACACCCCTTTTCAACAATGCGTCTGATCACAAAATCATGCCGAATGTGGACTAAGCTTAAGCTTTGCGCCTCTAACCATCCGTTTCTGATCGCCAAGACGGAGCCCAAAGGGGTTTTGCAGAATTTTGCAACCCACTAGAATGTTAGTTTAAAATCCTGTTCCTAAAGGCCCGTGTTTGTTGGAGTGTGTGTACACGCATGCTTTTAAACATGTTCAAAATATATTGTTGCAACAAATGCAAATCTATTCTTGTACATGAGAAGATTTTAGTGTCAAATGATCTGAGTGTTACGTTGAGTGTGAAGTTAAGTTGTGTGTTAAGTTGTGTGTAAAGTCAAGTTGTGTGTTTTGTCTCAGACGACTGTGACGGTGACGAGGACAACGAGTACAAAGAAGAGGAGGACGAGGACGGAGGAGACAGCGACTACGACGCCAAAAAAGACAGGAAGGCAAAGCAATTGACGGCCAAACGGAAACGGGCTGCAGGTGCTTCACTCAAACACGCAGAAAAAAAACGAACACGGAACCTGTGGATTTAATGTAGGGTATAGTTAGCAAACACGCAAAGACCGAACACGGAACCTGTGGATTTAATGTAGGGTATAGTTAGCAAACACGCAAAGACCGAACACGGAACCTGTGGATTTAACGTAGGGTATAGTTAGCAAACACGCAAAGACCGAACACGGAACCTGTGGATTTAACGTAGGGTATACTTTCATAGCCTTTCTGAGGTTGACAGTTTTAGTATTCTAATTAAATAGACCAAATCGACCAATTTCGTTTGTTTCTGTTTCAGATATTCAGGGTGCGATTTGTGTAAAAACCAGAGGGGGGCGTGATTTTGAATAAGTTTGTAAACCCCCACCCCAAAAAAATAAAAAATGAACGAGCGATTCATAGCCTAGTAATGTCATGGCTAATAATAGCCTATATTATTTTTGCCACC
This sequence comes from Alosa alosa, assembly GCF_017589495.1. Lineage (NCBI taxonomy): Eukaryota > Metazoa > Chordata > Actinopteri > Clupeiformes > Clupeidae > Alosa > Alosa alosa. The sequence continues at coordinate 36,689,050 of NC_063192.1, read as the reverse complement.
TTTGTAACATTTTAGTTTTAGTTTACCGTGGTGTATGACTTTAAACAGCGAGTGTGCTTGGTATGATGATCAGCTCCTCTAATGCAGGGTAGGACTACGTTTTGACAAGCATACAAATTCACCTTGTTCTTGCCCCATCTGAAATGACTCCTCTACTTTTGCTGCCTCCATCCTTTCTGTATTTGCTGTGTAAAAAAACGTTGTATATGATGGCACTGAAGTCTTAAAGGTGCCATGTGTAAGAATTGAGGTAAAAATATCCAAAAAATGAGCTACACGCATCAAAAGAATGAGAAGAAATAAGGGCGATGATGTCATTAAAAAAATGACAAGGTATAGTGCTGCAGAGATATCAGCCTGAATTAGCATGCTAAATTACTAGCCACAGCCCGACAGGTGTCATAATACCAGTTTCGGGTATGCGGGCAACATAACCGCCAGCCAAACTGCAATACACTTTTCTCGGTTGTTACTCTAGGGTAGACCAACTCACTTTTTTTGGAGGTATACTGCCCCCATCTTTTATGGAATGTGGAGTATGAATTGAGTTTTTTGGTGAACATTACACATGGCACCTTTAAGTTAGTGAATTGGCTAACAGTGTTAGTTGGTAACCAAATAGCCTACACATTGCGCTACACGCTGCGTAGGCTACGTGCATTCTCTCTCCTGCTGATTTGCGTTTAGTAAGCCAAGTGCGTAATATTGCAAAAGTTGAAAAAAATATAGCTGCAAGCAGCAATGAGGGGGCCAAGCAGGCAATTCAGCAGGCCAGATTTGCCATGTAAGTCAGTGCCGTTGCATCAGACATATAGCCTTAAGCAGTCACAGCAAGTTCCATGCCATACAACCTAAGATTGGCTGAGTTACAAGGTCAAGTTTCACATCAAAACATAACTGATTTTGTGGGGCTGAACCAGGGCTGAGTGTCACCGCCCCTCCCCAGCCAGCCCACCGCAAGCCGCCCTGCCCATCCCACCCCGCCCCACCCCTTGCGCACACATTAGAATGAACTGGATGGAACTTGCTGTCATCAGTTTCACATCAAAAATAAAAGATTGACTGAGATATGATCACACTTGCTGTGATTTAAACACAGACTTTGGCCTGTTGGTGGCGCTAGAGCATTGGTGGAGCCGGCATGAAACTTGGTGAAATTAATTATTGGGCTGTCCCCAATCAGTGTGCCAAATTGTATAACTTTTTACCAGACGGTTCTATGGGCTGCCATTGACTTCCATTGCAGAATAATGCACATCAGCAACTACTGGCCAAAATGCATTTTTGTCAATTACAGAGCCCCCTAGAGGTCAAAGACATCTTTGTAATAATAATAATAATAATATTAATAAATATAGCTGCAGGCAGCAGTGTGGGGGTCAAGCAGTTGAGCAGGAGTTGTCATGGCAACCCAATGTTGTTACATTATACACACACCCAATTAACCCCCCATCCCACACACACACATATACACAGATAAACCTCCTCTCCCACACACCCCAATAGCCCCCCACACATACGCATGCCTCAAACATCACCAAATGTATTGTGCGTCCTCAGGTTGTAGTCACGAGTCCACACACCAAGTTTGGTGTCGATACAAGAAAGTGTTGATAATTATAGTGCCTCTAGTGGTCAAATGTCACTAAATATATTGAGCGTCTTCAGGATGTGGTCCCGAGTCCTTGTACCAAGTTTGGTGTCGATAATGAGAAAGTGTCGCGAAATTATAGCACCCTAGTGGTCAAAGGTCATAAAATTGATTGTGCATCCTCAGGATGTGGTCACAAGTCCGCATACCAAGTTTGGTGTCTATACGAGAAAGTGTTGATAATTATAGCTCCCCTAGTGGTCAAAAGTCACCAAATTTATTGTGCATCCTCAGGTTGTAGTCACGAGTCCACATACCAAGTTTGGTGTTGATACGAGAAAGTTTTGCAAATTATAGCACCCCTACTGGTCAAAGGTTGCTAAAATTATTGTCTGTCCTCAGGATGAGGTCCCAAGTCCATATACTAAGTTTGGTTTCAATATGTGAAAGCATTGCTGAAATATGAGCCCACTTCTTGTGATAATAGCGCCACCTAGTGGTCAAAGGTCATCAAATTTATTGAGCTTCTTCCTAATTGGGTCCTGAGACCATGTACTGAGTTTGGTGTTGATACACGAAAGTCTTGCTGAGATCACTTCACTTCCTGTTTGGCGGCTTCACCGCCAAACTTGATTGGTCATGACGGGTGATGGGTTTTGAATGGTCTGAAGATCATCTGCGTCAAGTTTCGTGAAAATCGGATAAACTTTGTGACCTTTGATGCCTTTTAAGTGTTTTTCATGACCTCTAATATGGCGGTTGGATCATTTATGTTGACGTCACATGTTGGCATGTGGCGGCCTAAGGACCTCTCAAGGTATTAACAGATATTACTAATATGCTTTAATTCCAAACACATGACCCGTTACAGGCTAAAACGTAATTTTGCTAATTATAGCGCCACCTATAGGTCAAAAGTCATCAAATTTAATGAGCCTCCTTCTAATTGGGTCCTGAGACCCTGTACTGAGTTTGATGTTGATACGCGAAAGCCTTGCTGAGATCACTTCACTTCCTGTTTGGCGGCTTCACCGCCAAACTTGATTGGTCATGACGGGTGATGAGTTTTGAATATGGCTCCTAAAAGCAATGCATTTGTGAGTCATGGTCTGAAGATCATCTGCGTCAAGTTTCGTGAAAATCGGACAAACTTTGTGAACTTTCATGCCTTTTAAGTGTTTTTGATGACATCCAATATGGCGGAAGATCCAACATGGCGGAAATTGACGTCATGGGGTGCGTCGAGTTCGGTCTCATCCAAGGATTCCAAATATACCTTAATGTTCAAAATGTGGTGTACGGTAAGTGCATAGATGTAATACAACATTTTAAATGTTGGTGGCGCTAGAGCACTCCAGGTGCAGACATCAAACTTTCTGAAATTAAACATATGCCTGTAACGAATCAATGTGCCAAATTTCTCAACTTTTTACTGTATGGTTCAATGGCAAATGAGCGTTTCGTTATAATAATAATAAGAAGAATACGTAGAATCACTATGGGTTGCCTCGCAGCTTCGCTGCTTGGCCCCCAATAAGAGCTGAGTATTAAGGGCTGAGTATTGCCACCGCCTCCGCCAGCCAGCCCCCAATCACCCCAGCCCGTCCCACCCCGTATTGCCCTGCCCTTGCACGCACGCATTAGAATTAACTGGATGGAACATGTTGTCATCAGTTTCACATCAAAAAATAAAAGATTGATAAAACACATCAGCAACTACACATCAAAATGCAATATTGCAATATTGCTAATTGCAGCACCCCCTACAGGTCAAAGGTCACCAAATGTTTTGAGCGTCCTCCTAATGGGGTCATGGATATATGTGGTAAGTTTGGTTATGATGCATGGCAGGGTTGCTGAGATATGAGCTCACTTCCTGTTTGGCGGCTTCGCCACCAATTTCGATTGGCTGTTACGGGCGAATGCTTTTGTCAATTGTTCCAGAAAGCAATATATTGATAGGTTATGGTCTGAAGACGGTCTGTGCCAATGTTGGTGAAGATCAGATGAAATTTGCGACCTGTGAAAACGTTTTGATGTTTTTGATTAAATCTAACATGATCAATTGCTGTTGATCGTAATTGATTCACGCCGAATCAATTACGATGACATCACAAGTTGGCCTGGGTCGGCCTAAGGACCTTCAACAGTATTACCACACCACTAGTACATTTTAATTCCAAACACAACAGCAGCTACAGTTTCTTAATTACAGCGCCCCCTAGAGGTCAGAGAGTTTCGATTGGCTGTTACAGCCGAATGCTACTGTCAAATGTTCCAAAAAGCAAAGCACTGATAAGGCATGGTCTGAAGATGGTCTCTGCCAATTTTGGTGAGGATCCGCTGAAATTTGTATCTCCTCAAGTTCCTTCGGACAATAGGCCTACGTTCTACTCTACGTGCAGTTGTCCTCCATCTCAGTTGCATCAGTTTTCTAATTTTGAAGGTTCTAAAACATTATTATGCTTCACTGAATCCTTCTCGTTTTCTTTCATTTGTCCAGCTAACTTTTCCATTGAAACTAGCCATTTATGATGGATTACACACTCGACATTCTGAAATGTCCTGCACGATCAAGGCCAAATTAAGTTATCACGCAGCCACTGTGTTAGCAGCATGAGTGCTGACGGTGACGGTGCGTTTCTGATGTCAGATTATTATGTAGGCTAGCCTACTAGACTGTTCTCACGTTGCAGCGCTTTACTTATATGAAGTAGCATTAATCAATATGAGGGGCAGAGGGGGATAAATGTTGTCCCCACCGGGGATAAAAATAATTTAGCAGAGGTAGGGATAGGAAAACCAGAGGGGGGTAAATCCTCACCACCCCCCCCTACAAATCGCACCCTGCAGATATTGACTAAAAACAGGGCTTAGGTTGAACATGACCAGAGTTCTTGTTTTATGATGTGACTGAAATGCAGATATGCCGTAATATGCCACTAATCACAAAATACAACTATTGGATTAACAGAGTAAAGTAGTTTCATCAGAAGGAGACTTAAGCGTCAGACTTCGTTGATGCTCTGCTGTGGCCAACATTTTGTATCATTGTCCACCAGACGACAGCGATGATGACCGGGGCCCAAGGAAAAAGGGACGCCAGGTACGACAGGCCGCCACCAAAGCAGTATCGAAGCAGCGGGAGATGATCTTGGGAGATGGTGGCAGTGAAGAGGAGGGTGAGAAGGAAGACGAGGAAGAGGAGGACAGTGATGTCTACACTGGCGGTGAGTTCCCAGCGTCAGGAGCCTTGAGTGAGGATCAGTGGGATGGAATCAGTAATGATAGACCTTCTCCATTTGATGTTACCTCTCTGTTTAAAGAGACATTATCAGAATGAATAAATTGAAATGTTTGAATTTGGTGAATAGTTTTGTAGCAGTGTGTGTGTATTATCACTGAGTAGCAGCAATGCAGAAGCTGAGGATTCAGTGACTTGACTCTTAGTTTCTCTGCTGTCTCCACAGAGGACTCGGGGAGCGATGAGGACTTCTGTGTGGATGACGATGACGATGACAGTGACTACGGCAAGCCTCGGCGGAGAGCCTCAAAGGGAGGCAGGAGAGGCAAGCCAGAGAAGAAGACCACCCCCAAACCAAGGATAAGGGCCTCAGGTAAACCACCGTTACAATCGTTAGACAACTCCAACATTAAGGGCCTCAGGTAAACCACCGTTACAATCGTTAGACAACTCCAACATTAAGGGCCTCAGGGCCTCAGGTAAACCACAGTTCCAATCGTTAGACAACTCCAACATTAAAGGAGAATTCCAGTGTGATATTGACCTAAAGTGTATTGAAACATGATACCGAGTGTGAACGTATGTCTCATAGCCCATCTCGGCTTGTCCCCTGCACTCCAAAATCTGGCTAGTTAGCCGATGCTACCAACAGCTTTTTCAATAGTGGTGCCCGGCATCGGGCTAGCCATGCAAATAAATCACTGTTTTACACCCATTTACGAGGCTCAATGTATCTCCACACTTCATTGGTAGACTTCCGAGGGCCCTGACATTTAAAGCGAGACATTGAGAACTTTGAAAAAGCACTGGTAGTTTACTTACAAGGCGATTTATACAGACAGTATCTTCCACGAAGTTTAGCGTTTGCAGCCATCTTGAATTTAGTCACGATAATTCGAGCAACGAGTAAGAATGAACAGGTATGATAAGGGATCAGATTCCAAAAATAATTCAGTGGAAATGCATGGATTCCAGTTGCTGCTACTGGAAGAAACTGGAATCCATGCATTTCCACTGAATTATTTTTGGAATTTGCTTTTTCAAAGTTCTCAATGTCTCGTTTTAAATGTCAGGGCCCTCGGAAGTCTACCAATGAAGTGTGGAGATGCATTGAGCCTCGTAAATGGGTGTAAAACAGTGATTTATTTGCATGGCTAGCCCGATGCCGAAGCACCACTATTGAAAAAGCTGTTGGTAGCATCGGCTAACTAGCGCCAGATTTTGGAGTGCAGGGGACAAGCCGAGATGGGCTATGAGACATACGTTCACACTCGGTATCATGTTTCAATACACTTTAGGTCAATATCACACCGGAATTCTCCTTTAAGGGCCTCAGGTCAACCACAGTTACAATCGTTAGACAACTCCAACATTACCCCGCTTTGCCTTGAATGGTTGAAGATGTGATTAGATCATTGGTTTGGTTTGCTACCTCCTCCACAGCTACTCGTGGACCCAAGAAAAAGAGGGGCCGAAAACAGCCCAGGGGGAGGAGAGTCGTGAAGAAGGTTCTGCCCAAAGAGGAGGAGGAAGATGTGGACAGCCCCAAAGAAGAGGAGGAGGAAGAGGAGCGGAAACCGGAGAAGAAGGCTCGTTTAGCCCCCAAGAAATCTGATGACGAGGCTGAGGACATGAAGAAGGAGGAGGAGGAAGATGAGGAGGAGGAGGAGGAGGAGGAGGAAGAAGATGTGAAGAAGAAGGAGAAAGTGAAGGAGAAAGTGAAGGAGAAGAAGGTGGAGCAGGACGATGTTTCGGAGGAGGATCCTCCGTCAGGTGAAGACTAGTCGTCTCCCTGAACCAGATTCTGAAAAGGTTTTATCTTTATTTTTGAAAAAAAAAGCAAAAAAAAGTTCCTTTCATGTAGGCCCCAGTGGAGTGTTCGCTCCATGTCTGCCTGGCTTGATGTGTGTACTGCGTTGGGTCATTTCTTCTTGCTTGTAAATACCATATCAGATCTTTTTGAACTTGCCGGTAAGCCCCATCCCTTTGATCAAAAGAACAGAACCTTTGGTTTTGACAAAAACACAAACTTGCAGAACAACGGTTTCTAGATTGTTGAAAGTTCCCAAAAAGGCGTTGCCTTTTGCAAAATAATGGGACTATGCGTGCTAATGTCTTTAAACTAATTTTGCACCAGTTGCTTCATCATGACCATTTATGATAAATTGACAGCATTTATAGCAGTTTATAATACAACCCAAGAAGCATATTATGCTTTAACTTTGCTTGGTAGATATATGGATACATTTTCAGGGACTACGTTAATGGCAGTGTAAATTTGCTAACTTCTTTGTGAAGATGTGTATGCAGCTTGAATTAATTATTGCTGGCTGCACTTTTTATATGAAAAAGAGGACAGGAGAATCAAAGTCCTGATGTTTCTGACAGAGCATTGTGGCTCATCGTCAAGCTGTTGATGAGGAAATGTGCAACTTTTGTGACAGCAGTTTGTTTGCATCAGAATCATGTTTTTTTCCCTTTTATATTTGTGTAGTGCTATTTTTCAGTATACTTCTCTGTGAAGTGGCTTTGTTGAGATAGCAGGCCTTGGTTTCTGAAGAGCTATTCTGACTGTAGTCAGTGCATATTTGAAAAAAAAATGTGTATGAGAGCTTAGGTATGTGTGAGCTCATTTTACCAGTGAAGGGAACTGAGGAATCACACCTGTAGATGGAGTCTATTGCTTTTCTGTTCTGGCTTCATCACAGTATTGGTCTGCAACTGTGCTTGCCATCTACATTCATTGTTCAATGAATCCGTATCTTTCAGTTCACCTGTAAACGATACTAAGACTGCAGTTTGATGTTCTGTTCCGCCTTTGTCTGTTTTGGCGGCGTGCTTTTCTATGTGTACTATGTGTATTTTACTGGAGAAGAGGACGAGGAGTGTATTTGGGTGAGGGCCTGAGTCTGAATGGTGCACATATAGAGCTTCATGACAGCACATTGTGTTTATCTCTTCTCTCTTTTTGTTGTTTCTGAAAGCATTGTATGACCTCTGTGACCTTTGGTGTGTGTCTGGAACGTTGTGATGCTTCTGGGTGCCTTCTTGAAGAGATTCTGTGTGTGTCGGGGTTGGGTCTGTCTCGGCGCAGCGTTTGGGGTTCGGTCTGTCTCGGCGCTGGGTTTGGACGCAGGCCTGGGCCTGGCACTGTTGCCAGAGCATTAACACCTTTAGCAGGCTGTCTTTTGCCTATTTTTATGGTTTTAATCTTAAAACAATTTTAATCGCTTTTGATCTCTCTATTCCCCCCATGAAACATTCTCTATCATAATTTATCCAAAAAGTTTCTGTTTTGTTTTGTTTCTTTGTTTTTGTTTGTTTTAATTACTCTGGTCCGATTTTGTAATATTTGTTTTACAAAGAAAAGAAATAAAATGTACCCAGGTTTTAAAGACATGTGGAGGCCTTATGTGTCTGCTTGAGTCTGACGATCCTCCATGCTGGTCCAGGGGTTCCGCTCTTCCCCAGCGTTAGTGGCTCTGGGACTCAGGGTTCCGCTTCTCCGCAGTGCTAGTGGCTCTGGGACTCAGAGAGAGTGGTGGTGAGGTAGCTCAACTGCGCAGGATCGTTCACCTCGTATGACATTATTTGAACTATGATTTTACATTAAGATATGACAATGTTGTGACATTGTAATGGATATTTTAATTAACATTTGGTTTAGAAAAGATGCGCTCAACAGAACAGTAACACACACACAAACAAAAAGCACATGGACAGAATATAACTTACATTAATAATGCATATCACTTGTGGACACAAAACCCTTTTAAAAACAAAATCTGTTAAGAAAAATATTTGCTGTAGTATTAAGCAATGGCATTGTATTTTGACCCTTCAGGTTCAGCAGTGGTCATTTTGCTGTTATGTCCTTTCTTCATTCTTTTCTGATGAAGGTTCCTCTACCATTGCCGTTTTTTTAGACGTCCCTGTAGAAGAGAAACAAACAGCATAATTATAACATCAGCTTATGAATCTAAGGGTCCACTGAGTGCACGAGATGTGGCTTCTTGAGGTCAGAGGTGGAGGACTGACCAGTAAGGTAGTTTCTGTGCAGGCGATGGCATAGCAGCAGAGCAAAGAAGACTATGAAGCCGATGCAGCCGATGATCATCCCACACAATAAGAAGCTGTAGCTGCCGGCTGTATGGATAATCTGCAGGAATAAGAACACAGCAACATGGCTATTAAAACTGCTACAAGGTGTGAAGGCCAATGGATGAGTAGGTCAATTTCCTAGTATATATTTATAATAATAAATTAATTGAATATCTAAAATGTCTCTCACCGATCCAACCACCACCTGAAGAACCATCTCTCCCAATCCTGCACTTGTTACCAGAACTGTAGTGGCACAACCTGTAAAAGTGGGGTACTACATGGTTACATGAGGTGGAGGAGTGGATGAAACAGGGCTCAGTATGCAAACATGACCTACCCTTAGCTGCTAAAGCTAACATGACCTACCCTTAGCTGCTAAAGCTAACATGACCTACCCTTAGCTGCTAAAGCTAACATGACCTACCCTAGTTGGTAAAGCTAACATGACCTACCCTAGCTGGTAAAGCTAACATGACCTACCCTTAGCTGCTAAAGCTAACATGACCTACCCTAGCTGGTAAAGCTAAAGGGGCATCACATTGTACACGGTATGCGCTGCGCTCGCCGCTAGGTTGCTCTTGGTTGAGGTAACGTCCCAAAGATTTTTGTTGTGCTTGCCGCTGGGCTCAGTGCAAAATACCAACGACTCTCAGCGCGTCGCTGTCAAAGTTCAACCTGATTGAACTTTGACTGCGGCATGCGCAAGGGCGGCAAAGCGGCAAAATGTCACTTGCGCTACGCTTTGCTGAGCATAGCGGCAGACCAGTTTTTACACGCGCAAGCCATTGACTATAATGCCTTTCATAGTGCATGCCGCGTGTAATGGGATAGGCCCTTAAAGCGATGGTTCGGAGTGAAATTACTCCGAACCATCGCTTTAACATGACCTACCCTTAGCTGGTAAAGCTAGTTTGGTGGAGACACACCAAAGCTCCCTAAACAGATGCATTAGGGTTAGGCTGCAGATACTGCTGTCTCTCATCTGGAGGAACCTGATGGCCTCCACACAATGGCACTGACCTAAGCGACACTTGCTGCCACTTACCCACACCCACCAGAATGGTATTTTTTAACTGACAAGCACAAGCCACACCCACAAAAATTGAACTGAATTGTAATATACACTGGAGGCGAAAAGCAGGGTTTTATTGAAAAAATTACATCTAATGTAATTGATCATCGTGCCACATTCATGTGAGGAGACCTTAGTCATGTCATGTCATGTGGGTGCCTATGTAAGGAGGCCTTAGTCCGGTCATGTCATGTGGGTGCCTATGTGAGGAGGTGGTTAATGGCTTCTACATACCTGACGCACCCGACCGGTAGCGCGACAATGTGACGTCAAAATGGCGCAGATCTCTCTGGCGCGCCAGGGTTTGGGCCGTGTAGCACACGGTAGCGCGACAATGTGACGTCAAAATGGCGCAGATCTCTCTGGCGCCAGGGTTTTGGGCGATGTAGCACCGCGGTGGCGCACCACTTTTTTTTTTTTCAGACAGTAGCGACAAAGGCGGAAACAGGAAGATGGACTAGTTCGAGGGCAAGCGAAGTTGCAGTGTTTTGTTACAGTCATTGAATTTTTAATAGTTTGCTGGATAAGTTAACAAAGTTACCAGTGAGAGTTGCAACACATGGAATTAAGAGGAAAGAATAGAAACGATTTATTTTCAAACAAAGGATATCTATTAAGGCCTGAACAAAATCTCTTTCCACTTCAGGAAATTACACAAACTCAGCCAGCTGCTAGCTAGCTAGCCAGCTAACTAAACTGTTTAAATGATTAAAATTTCCCTCGAGATGACTAAAGTACCTATCTATATATCCATCTATCTATCTATCTATCTATCTATCTATCTACCTGTGCACACACCTTGGAAACTACATGATAATGATGATGGTAGTTGTGAATAGTAGCAACCAAAGTCTGAAGTACCATCACAGAGGCTAGCTACTGGTGTTTCTTACTGCAGCTTCTTCTGCTGTGTAAGTAGTTAATGTTAGTCTTTTCACAACAGCGACACCTCTGTTCAGGAGAATATTGCAACTAGTGTTGCGACCACCACGTGCGAGTATAAATGGTTACGGCGCTTCTGTGACGTCACATTGTCGCGCTACTGGTCGGGTGCGCCGAGTATGTGGGACGTTTTAGTCCTGTCATGTCATGTGGGTGCCTATGTGAGGAGGCCTTAGTCCTGTCATGTCATGTGGGTGCCTATGTGAGGAGGCCTTGAGTAGTCCTGTCATGTGGGTGCCTATGTGAGGAGGCCTTGAGTACTAGTCCTGTCATGTGGGTGCCTATGTGAGGAGGCCTTGAGTACTAGTCCTGTCATGTGGGTGCCTATGTGAGGAGGCCTTAGTCATGTCATGTGGGTGCCTATGTGAGGAGGCCTTGAGTAGTCCTGTCATGTGGGTGCCTATGTGAGGAGGCCTTGAGTAGTCCTGTCATGTGGGTGCCTATGTGAGGAGGCCTTGAGTACTAGTCCTGTCATGTGGGTGCCTATGTGAGGAGGCCTTGAGGGGTCCTGTCATGTTTATTCCGGCTGTGCGCAGCTCACCCTGATACTCCAGCACGTCCTCGGTGTAGGCCAGCATGCAGGGGAAGATGCTGCTGAGGAACAACCCCAGCAGGCAGGTGCCCACGAACAGGAACGTGCTGCTGGTGTAGAGGAGGAGCAGCAGCAGCACCGTCACGATCACTCCTGCCTGGGACGGGAAGGGACAGGACCACACCAGCAGGGACGGGACAGGACCACACAACAAGGGCCATTTGTTTACACTCAAACTTTCTCTACACTGTCCTAACAGCAGATGTCAAATATCCAAAATGAAACATTTAGCCAATCGATTATTATTATTATTATTATATTTTATTATTAATAATAATAATACAATTTATTTGTAAGTATTTTACATTTGAAACAAATATTATAAAAGACAGATAAAAAGATTAACATAAAATATAATCACAATTACAGTTAAACAGTTTAAAAAAACAAACAAAAAAGTTAATTTGACAGGTTTATATTTGAAGAGGGCAGCTTTACCAGGTTGACCATTAGAAGCCGCACAGGTTGGAAGCGGTAGGCCAGAGGAATGGACACCAGCCTGCCTGCTGTGATGGCTGCCCAGAAGAGGCTGGCCAGGTACCCCGCGGTCTTCGGCGTGAGGGACATCGGGGGGGCCACGGCATACGTGTACACAAAACCTGCATATGCCCCCTGAAACAGAAAGCAGTTCTATTACCCGCATATTCCCCCTGAAACAGAAAGCAGTTCTATTACCCGCATAACAGAAACCAGTTCTATTTCTATGAACACCTTAAATCGTGAATGTTGTATGTTGTGCCAAGATCATGTTCTCTAGACTCTAGTTCAGGTCTTCCATTAGGTTACATGGTGACCACTGATGCCAGTCCTGCTCTGACCCGCACACCTGTCCAGGGTTCCCACGGGTCATGGAATTTCTGGAATATCATGGAATTTTGGAAAGTCTATTCCAGACATGGAAAGTCAGGGAATTTTATCATTTTGGAGGCAAAGTCATAGGAATATCAGGGAATTTTGTTGTAGAGGTTTAAAATGTACTTGCCAAAATACATTAATACAAATATTTCCACGCATGTACTGTATATCTGGATATTCACCCACTCTAAAAGGGTAAAGATTCTCGAATGCTACACGGCTGCTCTGAAATCATCGGTCAGTATATTGTAACAATCATTATATATTATAAGTCATGGAAATTCAGATTTTTAAGTCAGGGAAAAGTCATGGAATTTTACATTTGACTTCGAGTGGGAACCCTGCCAGTATGACCAGCACACCTGGGTCTACTCACCACTATTCCATCGGTCATGAAGAGCACGATTCCACCCAAGATATGGATCCCAAAAAACGACGGAGGCAGCCCACTTAGGTTACCGTTTCTGCAGCAGCTGAAGAGGTCCCCATGACCTTGACACATGAAGCACATGACACATTAAATGACCTTGACATGAAGCACATGGCACATTAAATGACCTTGACAAATGAAGCACGACACATTAAATGACCATGACACATTAAATGACCTTTTCACATGAAGCACATGACACATTAAATGACCTTGACACATGAAGCACATGACACATTAAATGACCATGACACATGAAGCACATGACACATTAAATGACCATGACACATAAATCACATGACACATTAAATGACCTTGACACATGAAGCACATGGCACATTAAATGACCATGACACATGAAGCACATGGCACATTAAATGACCATGACACATTAAATGACGTTGACACATGAATCACATGGCACATTAAATGACCTTGACACATGAAGCACATGACACATTCAATGACCTTGACACATGAAGCACATGGCACATTAAATTAATGATGTTGCAGATTATCCAGTCCATTAACCCTGTTAATAGCTTGGGTATGAAAACAGACATGGCATCCTATGCAAACCATTCATCACCTTAAAAACAGAGTAACTTCTGTCCTCTTATTTGGCAAATGAGCTGCAGGTCTTACCTCCCACGTCGTCCTCCTGCTGGGCCGGGTGCTGAGGCTCGGGCGCAGGCGCTGCCTCCGTTCCCTGCGTCTCCATGGAGAGCTCGTCCTTGTCCAGCAGGCGGCTCTTGCTTCCAGGGCAGCAGGGGATCAGCTTCTCCAGGTACATCAGCACCAGCACAGCGATGGGGACTGGCAGCTGGAGGAGGTGACGGGACAACAGAAGACCATTACGCACCTGCTGCTGACCATTACGCACCTGTTATTGAACAGCAGCCTTCTGAAGGGCTCACTGAGACTTTCTGAACAGCAGCATTCTGAAGTATATACCTTATATTCAATACTTGACCAATGGCTGTAACCCTTTTACCTCAACCTATTCTTGCACTGACATATTTTTGTTATATTATCTTGTCTACATTATACATTATGCTCTTATATGTCCATATTACTATCCCCACCCTTTCAACTGTATATTGCATCTTGCTTGTGTCTGTTGAGGGGTCCACGACCATGGCACCCTTGACAGAGACAACAAGGAAGCGATCATCCTCAGCTGCACACTGAATTAAAGGCTCAGTCCCTGCCCTGTCATGCTTGATCATCCTTAAGCACACTATGTTGATATTTTATTTAGTATATTTAGTATTTTAGTAACATGTTTATCTTCTACTGTCTCTATTGTACAGTGGAGTTTTTTTATTCATATATTACTTTTTCTGCTGTAAGTGCATGTTGTGTGTGTGTCTGTCTGTATGCTACTGAGACCTTGAATTTCCCCTTGGGCATCAATAAAGTATCTATCTATCTCTATCCATCTGAAGGGCTCACTGAGACTTGAGATTCAATGTTGCAAGAAAAGCAAGGCTTGCACGGTGCACATGAACCACAGCATACACAAGAATTAGAGTTTACGCTTGGAGGCATGAAACAGCAGTTTTTGATCTGTTCTATTCTGTTAAAGATTAAAGAAATTGACAAGCATTGAAGAAACCGATCACTCCCAAACCCTTACATTAATAACAGCCATGATCCAGAAAGCATATGAGACGATGGACTCCTCCTCGTGTGCCAGTGGAGGCGTGGCGGTGGAGGTGTTGAAGGTCCGTATGTTATAGACGGAGCTCCTGTGGAAGTGCAGGGACTCCTCTCCGCCGGTGCGGTTTCCACAGCGCTCAGACAGGAAGGGGTCGGCGATCAGGGGGCTCACTAGGGCTCCGAAGCCGATGAAGAAGTGCAGAGCCTGGAGGAGCCAAAGACCACGTTGCCATGAGAACGACAATAACAACACTCAAGATGCGGACACTAGGGTCACTCATGGTTTGTACGTTACCTTTTAAATTAGCTTTGTGTACTTTCCTATCAAAACAATAAGCCACTACCTATATCTTGATATGGACAGCAAAAAGGTCCACATGTTGACCATCACACTGACACCATGTCACACTGCCAATGCAAACTGACCTGGAGGAAGACAGCAGAGTCCTTCTGGTAAATGGACACTAGCTGGATATTTGCTATGGTGTCAATCACCCCCATTGCCAAGCCAGTGACGGCCATGGCTATGGCCAGGATCAGCACGTTGTAGCAGAAAGGGATTATGGCAAAAATGACCGAGATCATCAGGGAGGACACGAAGAGTGCACACAGGGCACTGAAAAGCCTGTGGACAAGACAGACATCACATCACACAAGAGACATTTGCCTTGTTATCTTACTGCTCCTACTCTACTGCAGCCGTCATTCTACAACATGAAACCATTTAGAGATACTTCAAATTGGCCTCACCTAGCTTATTACAGAGACTGTATGCCTTATGAAGTTTTCTTTTAATCAAATACAAATCACCAATGTGTGGGGGGCACAATTATGAAATTAAACTTGCTCAACTGAATTTGTTACTCACGTTTTCTTGAAAACACCCCCAATGGAACTGCCGATAAGAAGGCAAAATTGCTGTGAGAAAAACACCCAGGTAATTTGCTGGAGTGTTGACTGTGTTTGGCATTGTAGATCTAGAATGGTGGGGCCCAAGAAGGCAATACATAGTCCAAAGCTGAAGAACACACTCCAGTAGGTCAAGGTGTGCTGCCAGTTCCTTTTGAAAAGCGTTAAAATACGTTCCTCTATAAACATATCGTGGCAGATATATCCTCCTTATTTGGACTTATAAAAGTGTGCGATTCCCCAACAAGTCAAATGGAATCAGCGGCAGCAAGAACACAGCTGATTTTGGTCTTCGAAGTCGTCCAGATGTAGCCTACGTAGGATGTCACCCCACGGATACCTATTGCAGGCCATGTTCCAGTGTTTTATAGGTGAGTCCTTCTCTTCTCCTACCCCTTTGCATTTCGCTTCTGGAAATATTTCATTTCCTCGAGTTAATGCGTAAAATGGAATTGTGCCCATCGCTTGGGAATCCGCTAAACAGTTGTCAATGATTCATGCCCCGAGCACCACCTTGTCAAAATGATCATTTAGGTCAAGCTATTGTTTTATGACGCAATAGGCGGCTCACCGAAAGACAACTGGGCTCTTTCTTTGCTCTGGCCAACGACAATTATTCCACTAGGCCTATAGGTCAAACTCCCATGCGCATCTACTTACTCATGTGAAGCAGAGATGACCTCTGGGGATGCGGCCTGTAATTCAGGCCGAATGTCAACAGATGTGTGTCACGGTTACCCTCTTGCAAACAACTGACCGGAGACGTTGGCAACCCCTGTTCAAACTGTAACTGTTTGTTTGGAGTGGGGATAACTGAGATTAAGATAAATATATCTTATAAAAGCCATGAATTAAGTAAGGATTTGATTATAATTTACTGATGAATAACATTGACTAGCCTATGCAAAAATGCTAAACATCGCAAAGCTTTATGCTTTTGCCAAATTTGTGTCCAACCTTTATTTATGATATCAAC
This sequence comes from Alosa alosa, assembly GCF_017589495.1. NCBI lineage: Eukaryota > Metazoa > Chordata > Actinopteri > Clupeiformes > Clupeidae > Alosa > Alosa alosa. The sequence continues at coordinate 36,672,673 of NC_063192.1, read as the reverse complement.
CGGCCCTTTGGTTAGTTTATTTATATTATATAGGCTAATGATTCTATCAACTGGCCCATCATATCCATCAATGCCACCAGAATAACACTGAATTCTCATTTTTCATTGTTGTCAAATCACCCTGTATGGCCCTCAATGCAAATGTCTAATTGGTGTAGCTTACGGGGATGTCTTTAGCCTGCATAGAGTAGGACTCTTTTGTCTGTTGTGAGAATGGACATTAATTAACACCCATATCCTTTTTTACCGCTTCCTGTGCTTGAGTTATACTCACACAGGGTTGACTTATTGCTGGTTGTAGTCCACCACAGACAGGGGTGGTGAAGACTCATTCATTTCATACCTGTTAAATTTCAACAGTAGATTTTTGTTCATCACAGGAAGAACTTTTCCATTATAGCTTAACGTGGGGACCAGTTCTTAACTTTTCAAAATGTATCCCTTCACAATGAAATGCATGTCATTCAGTTTCAGGGCAAAATATTTCTGATTGTCATACTGTATTGATATATTTTCCATAAGGCATTGTAACTTGGCAGTCGGAATTTGGTAGTGGCCTATATTTAGTCTATATTTAGTTGTTTTCTGAAATTGAAATTTCTAATTGAGAGCCTTCTAAAACAAATAGTTTCTTCAGTTTTGTAATGTCCTAAAAATCAGCATGCGTAGTTGTTCAGTCTATTTTACAAAACAAGACATTTACTACTGGGATATGAATATGAACACCAAATAATCCATCTCTCATTAACGAATGAAACAGACTTAGTCCTTTACTTGATTGAATCTGCTTTTTATTCTCGTGAACCCTCTCTTCTCCACAGAGCGACTCTTAGCTGAGTGGCTCATCAGCACAACGGGTCTGGCGTAGAGCTTAGTCTGGAATGGTTAAATGGCCGATTGGCCGTGTCTGCTGTTTGATAGGCGATGCAGCACTACTTCCATGCTTCATGAACTCTCCAGAGGATGATAGCGGGAATCTCACAGTCGGAGAGGTGTGGTGGAACCGAAGGTCAGAGCGCCCTTCTAATGCATAACCAGGGGGATACTCTTTGCCATAACCACTGCTATAATGGGGAAGAACCAGGGGGATACTCTTTGGCATAACCACTGCTATAATGGGGGAGATTAGGCCACAGCATTCCGGCACAGGAAGTCCTCTCCATATATGGCATAACCACTGCTATAATGGGGGAGATTAGGCCCCAGCACTCCGGCTCATGCAGAGCGCCCTTGTAATGCGTAACCAAAGAGTAGCATAAGCTACAGTATGATGGGGGAGAATAGGCCACACAGTCTCATGCACACCTGGGGTTAAAGGTTATCCTGCACAGGAAGTCCTCTCCGTATATGGACATCTGTGTCTGATTGCAAACAAGGTAATCATAATTCCTAGCATAAATATGTGTGTTTATTATGTATATAGTATTTTTGTGGATGTTCATACACCTTACATTGCTGTTACATGTTTATGTTCATATTTATAGATCTTAGCAGATGCTTTTATCCAAAGTGACAAAAACGATAAACAACATTAAAGGTAAACAATTTGAAGTAAAATCACATAGCCTACATTAAAATATCTAACATGAAGAGAATCTAAGGATAAAAAATAACCATAAACATGTTCAAACTCTGACTCTGTTGATATGTTATATCGGGCAATTGATATGTTAGGTACACATGTAACGCTCTTTACCTGTAGTTTCACTTAAGGTAAAGGCCTGAGTTCTGTTAAAGTGGATCTCTCCTTACTTTTTTGTCACTACTTTTAATGCTTAGTTAAATCAAATTTCCAAGTATGACCATTTCTGAACAATTAATAAATATCCCCTCATCAAGACAAATACCACAGTTTTAATGCCAGATGCTGTTAATTTATTTCTACTAACAAAGGTAAGGATATGGGAAAGTTATAAATAACAATAAATATATAAATGTGAAATATAAATGCTGTATGTTTAACAATGAATATATAAATTGTGTATAGCTAATGTACAATCAGTTGCCAACTGACTAGATAGTACAGTATGAATAATACCAGGATATAAAAACAATCAATAAATACAATATAAAACCTGTGGCTTGACGAACTTGACCAGCAAGTGTAATAGATGTAAACACACTTCTGTAAAATATCTTTAGCACAGCGGAGTTAGAAGGTTTAGTTTATAAATGAGACAATATGATTAAGCAAGGTTAGGTTTAGAAGTACTACAGTATGATTAAATAAGTATACGTTTAGAAATATTAAAGTATGAATTGATAGGCTAAGTTTAGGTTTAGAAGAACTGCAGTATGATTAAATAGGTTTATGTTTAGAAATAGTGAAGTATGAATCATAGACTGTATATATAGAACTGGACAGTGTGGTTGCATTCAGCAGTGTTCTATGGAATTGAAGCCGCCGAGGCGACGCCATCTTGGAAAATTTGCAACCAATTTGAAGTCGCGGCTGCGCGGCAGAAGTTGAAGCATCGCGAGTGAAGAGGAGTCCGCGGTCAGGCACGCCCACTCAGTTGCCACTCAGCGAAGTTAAACCGCCCCTTGTCAAGTGAAACCCGCCCCCTTCTCCTTTCCACAACGCAGGGTCGATTTCGGCCGAAGGCTAGTCTAGCTGGCTGGATGAATTTTGGCGGCTGTGAGTTAGCTAAACAGTACAAACAACAATCGGTTTGTTCTTGTCTGGTAAGTGTTAGCATTATCAACTGAAAAGTTTTTTTGTCTATTGTTGTTCTTAAATACGTCTAAGAGAGCTTATTATGTTGATTATAGACTGTGACAATTTAGTATGGTGAATACTAATGAGCTAACAACAGAAATACGGAGCGAATTACATGCTAGCGTTAGCAGCTACATTAGCGTTACCGTCAGCGGGGAGGCTAAGTTAGTCGTTGAAGTGAAGATTAGCACACAGCTCCCGTAACAGTCGATGCATGATATACTTGGTTTTATTAGTTGTTGCTGTTTTCAAATATTTCAGTCTTAATGTATGCTATCTCAACATGGAGTAACCATTGACTGTACATGGGGATTAATAACACTAGACAGTCAGTACAGTATATGATGTGATAAAGCAACGGTATGATGTGGTCAAGCAACGCAAGTTAACGTTAACGTAATGTGAAGCATGGACCTCATCAACCCGTCATGTTAATGTAACTACTAGCCAGTTTGCCAGCGTTGCATTTTTTCTAACGTTAACGACAGACACCTCTGTTAGAGCTACTTCTGTGATGGTAGGTCGGTAGCATAGACTGTAAAAATTAAATCTGTAGGTCGGTAGTTGTAGACCGCATAAGTGAATGATCGATAAATGAAACGCCTGCATTAAACACTACGCCAAGAACCAGTCACTTCCCAGGGATATCGGTGAACATTTGAGAAAGACCTTAGTTTGTCATCTAACGTCCATGATCAGTCATACTGATAACGTTATTTTTCAAGCTGACTTAAGTTAATAACATTCCACCGCATATTTAAATGTGTAGTTAACATTAGGTAGGCTGTGAAGTTTATTGCACACATATATTTAATTAATTGGTATTACTAGTGGTGTTGAGTGCCTGATTAGATGCTTTGTAATGTTGTAAAATTGTCTGACTAACTTTATTGTAACTTTCCTTTTTGCAGGTAAGATGGCTGAATGTACTGGAGGTGGCGGCAAGGTGGTCTCCATGGTCTACATTAGTCTGCAAGCAAGGGAATGCCTACGTGAAGTGGTTTGGCTGGGGTGGTCTGAGGTGACATGTCCTCCCCCTTTCTCCAAGTCCCCTGAAATCCATCTCCCTGACATCACCCACCGTCACTGGATCAACCTGAAGCCCCTTATACATGGGACATGGCACAGCACCACTACGTTCTGAAAACACATGACTTTCAATAACTTGTGTGGCACCAAGAAAGGTCTGCCACTGCTCTGAACCTTCTGTTAATGTGACATCATTCATACTTGAGGCTGGACACATCCCTTTGTTTCTATTTTCTTTATTGATGTCACCCAAACTTCAACTTTCTGTATGCCCCTGAACTCACACAAATTGTAAATTGCAATGCGCCATTTAACCAGTGGTGTAGTCTAGTTAGTTAGTTGCAGTGGTGGGTATGCTGTGAGCAACCCCAAATGTTATTGAATACGTATCCTTGCCTATTTTAAATGGGTATACTGAGATGATGATGCTTTTTAAATGGGTTTACTGTGTAGTCCTGTGTATCACGTAGACTATACCATACCATGGTCATTTAACTGCCTTGGTATTTAAGTCAGAGGCCATTGCTTAGTATTTAACTGTAGCCTACACAAAGATGTAGACGTTACAAGAATATTAATATCAGAATAATTATTGGTTGATACTAAATCAATATTGAATGTTTTTTTTTTAATTTCTTTTGTGTGATATATCATTCAGAATGTTGCAACATGACTGGTCTTCAATCAGCCAAAGAGGACACATCGTAACTCCTCTCCTAGTTACTCTCCATTGGCTCCCTACAGTAGCCAGAATTTAAATTTAAATCTCTCCCTTTGGCCTATAGGACACTGACTGGATCTGCTCCTAGTTATTTTAATTCAATGATCAAGATATACATCCCCAACCGCCCACTGCGGTCTTCTGATGAGCGTCTGTTGTGTCGACCAGTCTTAAACGCTAGGTCAAATTCAAGACTCTTTTCCTCAGTGGTTCCATGTTGGTGGAATGAGTTGCCCAGTGCTCTTCGTTCTTGTGATAGTTTTTGGTCTTTTAAGCACTTCTTATACATTATGGTTTGTATGCAGTAGTACTGTTTTATTTTCATTATAGGCTGTTGATTAATTTGACATTGTTTATTATTGATATTCTCCTTAATGTAGTCTTACCATGTTATTGTTATTATATTATTGATTGAATGGGCATTATTATTTATTATTGCTTTCCCCCCTCATTTTCATTGTTTATTTCATTAGGCTATTGATTGATCCCTGTTTTAAGTATTATATTGTTTTGTATTTGTTAAGGGTAACCATAACCATCATCATAATGTGGTATTTTCTTATGCACTTGAACCGAAGAATAAAAATGTTTCTTTAAACGTAGTACCACTTTAAACACATCACACACTGAACAGCAAAGTAGCTTCCTGATTATGTGTAAAATGTTTACAGAGTATCCTGATGTAGTAGGTCCATGTTCTCATATTTTTACAGCTGACATGAAGGCTGCAATATTACATTTTTGATTTATAATGGAGCACCCTCTCTGGTAATGGTGCACCCTCTCTGACTAGCAAGCCTGTGGTAGAGGCATACGATTACATATTGAGAGAGCCTATCAATGAGTTGTCACAGTTTTCAATTTAGATGTATTATTTAGACGTCTACGGGAGGATTACACATCACTGGCAAGACCTGATCAAATCATACCAATGCAAAATGCTTCTCCAGCAGTGCAATCGCAGGTAACGATACCTTAACGCATTTTCAGATACCGCTGTTCTCAGCATACTAAGCATTTGTAACTTTGAATCCCTCCTCACGTTAAGCTATGGACCAATAATGTGTTCACTAAAACACAAGTAACGTTATTTGTCGGGCTGATTCATAAATGGGCATAGCGAGGTTGTCGACCTAGCAGGCTAGGTGGCGTTTATTGCCATCCGCAAAACTAAGCAAGAGTTAACGTTAATGAAACTTAACATCGCCTTCTCCAGTGACTTAAGTGTATTCAAATGAAGTTGCAACGATGATGGCGGCAATCACTGGTTACGTTAAACCATTTGAAACAAGTAGGACTGTAAATGATGGTGACTATGGCTAACTTCACTTCAATATAGCAGAGCCCTTTTACTTTACCTATCAACTGGCTAATGCTAGCATGATGTAGCATGCTATGAGCTAATATACTTAGCATCTACGAAAGAACAGCACATATCTTTTTTCACAAAGAATCTGTCACAACTAACAACGATGTCTCTTACAAACAACTACACAATGTATGACTATCAATTTTGTATTTAGTCAGACTGTGATAAGATATAGCCTAATGATAATAACAGCAACACTTATTTAGGTTAGATTATGTGTCGAAATCAGGTGTCGTTAAAATAAGTGAGCGATGACGTGGTAGTGTCTGCAGCCTAGACGTTAAAACATAATGGACAAAGCGTCGTGTCTGCAGCCAGCCAGCTGTCAATCATAGGTGTAAACACGCCCTTTTTAGATTTGTTAATATAACATTAAAAAAAAATATTTCAGCGAGAAAAGAAAAATTGTGTGTATTGAAGCATCTTGAAAACTATTTTTTCGAATAAAAAGTTGTAGATACAAAAATAGTTTTAGGTGAGAAAAGTGACATGGAAAGTTGGCTACTTGGCCATTGAAATACATGGGGATGGGCGGAGTTACACATTGTACTGCAGCCAGCCACCAGGGGGCTCTGGTCTAGCGCTCGCATCACTCTTAACAGACTTAACAGAACTGTCCAGTTCTATATATACAGTCTATGGTATGAATAGATAGCCTAAGTTTAGGTTTAGAAACACTAAAGTATGAGTAATAGTATAAATACTATATTAAACGACCCATAAGGTTGTCAATTCAATGCTAAACCCCTTAGCCTGGCTTAAGGCCAGACAACGGCAACCAATTTGAACATCACATAAGACAACAACAATGTGGGCCCACACATACACTCTCTCTTTCACACACACACACAATACCGCACGGTATCGAGGAGTTATCGTTGCAGGCCTGTGTCGTTGCTTGTGCTCGGTGAGGCTACAAACAGACTAGCCGCTTCACTCAGCTGAGCCTGAAAACAAAAAGGGTTACGAATCGATACCTCCAACAACGTTAGCTCGCGCCGGCAATGAGGCTCCACAGACCCGAGGCAGTGACAGTACAGCAGCGGGGGAAAACATCCAACCAAGAGGGAGTGAGAGCGAGACGTCCAGCGTTGCCAGAGGAGGTATAAGGCACACGGTAGCCTAAACCGCTATCTGGTTTTCCTTCACCGTCGTCGAGCGCACAGCAGACACTTAACCGAACTCGTTAACTGGCTAGCTTACTTAGCTTGCTAGCAAGGCCACTTATCTCACACAGGACTATAGCCCTTAACTGATGAGACTTTTGTCTGTACACTATTACAAAACAAACAAACTCATTACACACAGTTCCCGAATAGACAACTGGCATACCAAAACAAAATAGCTTATTTACAAAATTATCTCTCACATCTGGATCCTTTCACCTGTAGTCAGCCTGACTAACGTTACTCCCAGCGCGTCTTATCATTTCAACGCTCGTGCACTACTCAAAAAACCCGGGGACCCCTGTATGAACTGTGATTGGCTGTAAGCCAGTTCTATGGGTTAGAGTGCCTACAAATAAACTCTTGAAAGTTCTCAACAACTATTATATTGAATGTAGTTTTACATATTTAAGTATTAGCATATTTATTAACTTATCTATTTATCTATTTAACTTTATATCCTAATATTTATTTTCCCTGTGGGTTACACACAGAAAACAGAAGTCTTTAGACACTTTTTGAGGATCCCGAAACTATCGCTAGAACAGAAGAGCATTGGGTAAATCATTCCACCAACAAGGAATCAGTCTTGACTGACCTCATAGTGACCAGTGTTGATGTAGGGCCAACACATCAGACACTCATCAGAGGACCGCCGCAGTGGACGAGGGGGGGTAGAGCTGGACCATGGAATTAAGATAGCAGCGTCCTGCAAAGTGTGCTGTAGGCCAGAGAGAGGGATTTGAATTGACCTCTAAAGGCCAATAGGCTACAGTATATCTCTAAAACAGTTATGTGCTTTGGGTGCTCGGAGGAGTTAAAAAAAAAAAAAAAAAAAAAAAAAATTATATAAAAAATAAAAACAAAAATATATATATGTAAATGAGACCTTTTACATAGTTTCACTGACAAACCATCATGGCTATGTGGGTGTTTGTAGTTTGTAGTGGTCAACATTAGATGTCGCCATTGGGTTGATTTTCTAAAAGTGCTAATATCATGCAATGGTATTTGTAAATGCATAGAAAATTGCTAAATCTTTATATTTCACAGCCTGATATTCTCACTCCTTGGTACAGTGGCTCCGTTGTACACACAAACACTGCATGAAGGAAATGAATGAATTATAATAATATAATAATATTTATTTATAGCACTTTTCAAGCATTGAGCACAAAGTGCTTACAGACAAATGTAACAGGTCACATTTCTATTGTTTTATAATTACACAAAGATGGTTTTTGCCTTGACACACTGCCTTGTATCGCCAGTACAGTGAGAGTCCTAGTGGGCCTCCGTAGTCTCCCGCCCCCTCTAATGTATCAATTTTTCATATTCATATTTCGCTGTGCCCTTCACCTCTTCCCTGTCTCTGTCACTTTGGGGAAGAGGTATGTTATCTGTCTATCCCTCCTTTCATATTATATTAAATATCTTCACCCTATACTGTCTTTCACTACTATTATAACTATCACTTTACCTATATTTACTTTCTGTACACTTTGTTTTATCTATTATGGAGCTTTCTTGTTTATTTCTTTATATTTTGTACTTTCGTGTCACATGGTGTAAAATGAACCTGTGACTAGCCTGTGGCTGTAGCCTGTACCCTGTATAATGCTACTGTATGTTGTTAGCGATCGCTAGTACTTAGCATGCTATTTATAATTCACCACAGGAGTTGGGGGAAGGAGAACCTACTGCCTGCTTCACTGTATTGTCCCTATTGTTTTGCAGGTGTGTCATTGTTTTCTGTTTGGTTATCACTTTGTCATGGTGTTATTTTGCTTGTAACCTTGTACAGTTAATTAGCATGCTAGCTCCCGCTAGCGTAGTTGCTAACTAAGTTAGCCATACTAGCTAGCTACTTCCATTAGGTCTCTATCAGGAGCTAGGCTAGGTAGCATAGTTTAATGGTTAAATCCTAGCGACTAGTTGTGTTAACCTTTTAAATGTAATGATTGATGTTACTTTTATTTTATATCTTGTATTTTGTATTTAGTATGTTTTGTGTGGGTTACTTGTGCTTTTTGGCCCTGTCTCTGTCACTTTGGGGAAGAGGAGTTGGGTGAAGGAGAACCTACTGCCTGCTTCACTGTATTGTCCCTATTGTTTTGCAGAGAGAATAAAAGCCCGCGAATACATCGTCATCCCGTGTCACGTCAGTCACTCAAAAACAGCAAATCACAACGCAGAGTGTATTCCACCGGTCACACAAACATGAAGAGCATTTTTTCTATGCACAGAGTGCAACAAAAGTGCTTCACACACAAGACCCAAACAAACAAATAACAAAAATGCAAAAACGGAGCGACGTAATCGCCAGCGTACCCGTCACACGTGAAACATACAACATGTGAAACATTCAAGACGGATAACAAACAAAAACAAATAATAAAATAAATAATTAAGACATTTTAAAAAGAAAACTCATGTTAACTTAGTCCAGTTGGTTGCATCTAGTTAACCGGCTGAATAGTCCAAGGGCAATGATGAAGGCGCACAGCTGTGTCCAACCCGGAGGATTTAACGTTTTCCTGGCAGTCTGGAGAGCACTGGAAGCAATGAACAGTCTGAAGTCGTAGATGATCCTACAGATCAGCAACTTGGTGAACATTGACAGCGACCGTTTGTTGTTCAGTGAGATCACTGTCGTCAGAGTTCTTTAAACTTCCTTCTAACGTTAACGTTAGCCTACTCAATCCAGACTCCAGGCAGCAGAGCATGGCAGCTCGCAGGTCAATCCAGTGGTCGCGGCAGCGGAGAAATCCCTTTCCGTTCACGGATTGAGTACACCAGAGGCCCAGGACAAAAGCCAACGTTAGCCATGGCTAGGTCCTCAGCCCTTAACGTCACAGCATCAACAGACTTGTCAGCAAGTAAAGGACTAAGAATAACACAAAAATTACCCAAAAATAACGGAAATAAAGAGAGAATACATTTAACTAGACAAAAAATACAAAAAAAAAACAGAACATTGCATAAAATTACGAACATTACATAAAAACAAACAAAAACATGATGCCAGACGGAGCGGCGTGTCTCGCCAGCGTCCCCGTAACCCAGAATTGAGTAAAATCGTGAAACAGAAGCTGGAGACACAGAGAGAGCATGTTGGTGTCGGGGGACATGGACTTAACACGAGATACAGTGAAAAATAACAATCTTATGAGATGAAATAAAATAAAAAAAATTGACCTGCCTCCCAAGTAGAGAAAATGATTATTAGTTTTTATGAATTGAAAGCATAACATGGATTGGGACAGCTCTGGGATTGGGACTGTTAGTGAAATCAGCGCTGGGTTTGAGTACCCCCCTCCTCCTCCAATAGGATCACAGCACTGGGTTTGAGTACCCCCCTCCTCCTCCAATATTATTATTACATTTAGCATATGTTAGCTATATTACAAGGGATCACATTGTCCCTGGAGCAATAGGATCACAGCACTGGGTTTGAGTACCCCCCCCCTCCTCCAATAGGATCACAGAACTGGGTTTGAGTACCATTCCCCCCTCCTCCAATAGGATCACAGCTGGGTTGAGTACCCCCCAACATACTTTGCACGTGACGTCACAACCACTGGCTGGCGGGCAAGAACGTCGTTCTCCAGCAACAGTGAGACAACAACTATGGATACAGGCTATCAGACGTGAAATCGTTTCAGGAAATGGGACCTGGCAACCTTCACAGTATAGGCCCTACACGTCTGTGCAGTGATCATTTCATCAAAGGTAATTTCAACATTTGTTTGAATACAATGGGTGTATGATCATGTAATTAATCGTGTCTTAAGTTACCCTGTAGTTTCATCAATCAACACTACCAGCTGTGGGCAGCCGTGGCCCACTGGTTAGCACTCTGGACTTGTAACCGGAGGGTTGCTGGTTCGAGCCCCGACCAGTGGGCCGCGGCTGAAGTGCCCTTGAGCAAGGCACCTAACCCCTCACTGCTCCCCGAGCGCAGCCGTTGAAGCAGGCAGCTCACTGCACCGGGATTAGTGTGTGCTTCACCTCACTGTGTGTTCACTGTGTGCTGTTTGTGTTTCACTAATTCACCGATTGGGTTAAATGCAGAGACCAAATTTCCCTCACGGGATCAAAAAAGTATATATACTTATACTTATACAGCTGGTTCCGCGAGTCAGCTGTTTGTGTTATGAGTCTAAGCTAGGCTGTCGTCTTTTGCTAACAACAACAAAAGTTGTGTGATAGGTTGTTTTGAGGTTTGTGATATCTATGGTTTTCAATGAGAACGAGATGACCCAACAGTAGAGCTAGATTATTTACGGAGGAATTATTACTGCTCGATTATTAAAAAAAAAAAAAAAAACTTGTCTGCTTCACACAATTTAGCTAGTTAATCCTTGTCCCTTATGCAGGTAGCTTGCTAACAGACTTGATAGTTACTAGAAAGACCTGGAACTAACATTACAGGACTCAATGTTGAAAATACCCAAAACCTATCTATCTATTATATTATCTTATTTTATTATTTCGGGTGCCAAATCTGATGACCCACTGTCCCCTGATTGGGTTCCGTCTGTCTCCTCTCACACCCCTGCCACCAAAAGGAGGAAAAGGGAGAAAGACATGGAAAGCTTGTCCCATCATTTTTATTTTGGCCACAGAGAGAAGAGCTTCGGCTGTCAATGCCCATGATATTTAGACAAACTTACCTTAGATGTGCCTGCATAATTGATTGTTTCGAATTTTTTATAGAAAAACCCAAAGACTTAGAAGCAAGAGCACAAACATATTCGACCTATAAACATCATCACACCATGAAATACCTAATAGGCATATCCCCACAAGGAACAGTCATATTCATATCTAAGGGTTGGGGAGGCTGAACAACAGTTTTAGACAAAGTAGTCCATGTGTATTGTGCCCTTACAAATGTGGCACCCTCAATCATTCCTTCTGGTTAAATACTACAATAATACAGTGTAAATATGCAATGATTTATTTATACAAACATACACTGTAAATTATAATAATAATGAATATATGACATTTTATATATTACAATAATACATGTATTACATTTTCACTTTAAATACCTTTGTGCATTGTATTTATTTGTATTCATCTGTTTTATTTATCTATGTATGTGCGTTTTATTTATTTATTGAATAAATCTGTAATTGTCTGTCTAACAGTGCAAAATGCAGCACTTTTCATTTGTTTTCTTTGTGCACGCTTGCGTTTTGCCAATTCCTGTTTGCAGACACTGCACCTCCAATTCAAAAGACTAAGATCAGTAGTCTGCAAACAACTTCTGTGCATGTACAGTCTCTTACAGATTCCTGATGTACACTACATGTGAGCACACTTCACCTGACCCGGCCATACAGGTGCAGTGGCCAAATCGAATCAGTCCCTCCTTTTCCACAGCAACCCAAGTTGTCAGAGGCGATTCATTCAAGCTGTAGGAATGATGTACCTAACATAGAAAAATGTTTTAGTTAGATAAAGTATATCATTCACAAGCACAGTAACATTAGCCTACAACAGATTTTTTTAAAGCTACACATTTCTTTCCTTTTTTTAATTAGGTTACCATATATGTTTACATGTGGCATCAATGGATGTGGGTAGACACATCAGACGAACTGCAAGCCGTGCATCCAGCTGGGTTTCACTTCTAAGTGACGGTCATGAAGTCTCCTGTCATAGAGACAGTTGACATAATGGATCATTTCAGATTTATGATTCGCTGAAGTTATGTTTCATGTCAATCGTGTAATCTTAACTAAACGTGCTTACACGTTCGCCAGTAGGTGGGGAGAACGCGTTATCATCTGTACATGATTTGATATATGAGAAGAAGAGTACATGGTGAATGAATGACACGTTACTGTTGTACTGCGTCTATTTATTACTTACAGTTACTTTGCATGCATACTATCGTACACTTATTACTACTACATTACAACCTAACAGGATTATACGCATTTCGCATTTTTTGTGCGGTGTAAGGTGACGGATTCTCTATAACATATGTAAATATCTCCAAACTCCAAGTCTGGTAGAGACTTTGCCAGCTTCAAAGCAATGAAAACATCAGCGGGTGCTGTGTAATGTTATGGATCACACGTTCCGAGTATGTCAATCGTTTCTTGATATCTATTTGAACATTTGGTGACATATGGTCTAAATAGTTAATTGATTGTAGTATTGGAAATCTGCAATTCCCCTGGCTGGCCACTGTTCGTCGCCATTTTGTTAGCGTTTCTTGCCCGCCAGGTATCCATGGTAATCACGTGACTGCAAAGTATGAATAGGATCACAGTGAATGGGAACAAATTGCTGCAGTTTGTAAAGAGGTATTTTCAGAATTTCATAGATTGGGCATGAGGCACATTCTAAATCTCTCTCTCTCTCACACACACACACACACACACACACTTAGTTTATCTGCAGAAGGCTGCTGACATTTGGTATGGCAGCCACGTCAATGCCGAGGCAACCGCAGCTGGGCATAAAGGGTGTGTGTGTGTGTGTGTGTGTGTGTGTGTGTGCGTGTGTGTGTTTGTGGGGGTGTGTGTGTGGTGTGTGTGTATGTGGAGGCTCTTCTCTGTCTCATCTCAATAGCTTGACATTTCGCCAACACTTTCAATCAGGGGCAGGAGACAGCGCCCGGTCACACTGTGAATGGAATCTTAATCTGTTGCCACCCAGTTTATGTTTCCGCCTTTTCCTGCTCTTTGCCTCTCCAGCACGTCTTGTCCAGCTCGTCCTCTCCAGCACGTCCTGTCCAGCTCGTCCTGTCCAGCACGTCCTGTCCAGCTCGTCCTCTCCAGCACGTCCTGTCCAGCTCGTCCTCTCGTCCTCTCCAGCCTTCTGGGGGACCCGGTGACAGAGACAACGACCTGCAGATTTGTAATTAAAGATGTCAGTGGGGGAGATACAAGCAGGTTGCACCTACGTCACACACACACACACACACACACACACACACACACTGGCATTAACACAGTGTATCCAATCCTTTCCCAGGGACAGGCTAGCAGTCCTGCAGTTCTCTGTGTGTGTGTGTTTTAACGGTTTCAACACCGTGGACCCGACGTAGCTCAGTAGCTCTCTCTGAAATGAGTCCTTCACAATGTGTGTCTGTTGAGTAAAACAATGTTAATGTTTTTAGGAAAGGAGAGAACATGCTTTTTTTGCAGAATTAATTAATGAAATTCATGAAACAAACATATTTGTCATTACCAAAAAAATGGTTTGATGTTAAGTAAATTCTTCTTTGAAACAAGACTAGGACTATTGCCCATCTACGGACTATTGCCTATCTGCGGACTATTGCCTATCTGCGGACTATTGCCTATCGTAATTGTTCAAATGCAGTCCGTGGTGAAGGAGAGAAAAAGAGAAGGAGAGTATGAGCACATTGAGAGTGACACATGGCTCAGATCAGCACTGTCCAACAAATCAATCCCTTCAGCTGACATCCCCAGGTACACCATCTCCGAGCCTCAAGGCAAGAGCCAACGTGTGTCCTCTACTTAATCTGAACCCAATTTCCACCCTCCAAACAAGATAAATCACAGCGTGTGTGCCCACAGCCCTAGCTCTGAGCTGGAGGTCCTCTGTCATAATTAGTTTGGTGGAGCTGACAGGATATGGCTCTGTGAGCTTTGTGAGTGTGTGTGTGTGTATCATTACGGAGCTTTGTGAGTGTGTGTGTATCATTACGAAGCTCTCTGACAGAAACACCTGTGATTGTGCCACAGCCCAAAAATCTGTCACTCCATTTTTGTTTAAAATCCCAAAATTGAACATGCCACTGAAAAGGCTTTGATGTCCCGTTTTAAAGGGATGATATAGCCAGGCTATGGATGATATGCTCTGCTGCTCTTTTGATAAATCGTTTTAAAGGGATGATATGCTCTGTTGCTCTTTAAAGGGATGATATGCTCTGTTGCTCTTTTGAGAAATCGTTTTAAAGGGATGATATGCTCTGCTGCTCTTTTGATAAATCGTTTTAAAGGGATGATATGCTCTGTTGCTCTTTAAAGGGATGATATGCTCTGTTGCTCTTTTGAGAAATCGTTTTAAAGGGATAATATGCTCTGCTGCTCTTTAAAGGGATGATATGCTCTGCTGCTCTTTAAAGGGATGATAGGCTCTGTTGCTCTTTTGAGAAATCGTTTTAAAGGGATGATATGCTCTGCTGCTCTTTAAAGGGATGATATGCTCTGTTGCTCTTTTGATAAATCGTTTTAAAGGGATGATATGCTCTGCTGCTCTTTTGATAAATCGTTTTAAAGGGATGATATGCTCTGTTGCTCTTTAAAAGGATGATATGCTCTGCTGCTCTTTTGATAAGTCGTTTTAAAGGGATGATATGTTCTGTTGCTCTTTTGATAAATCATTTTAAAGGGATGATATGCTCTGTTGCCCTTTTTGATAAATCGTTTTAAAGGGATGATATGCTCTGTTGCTCTTTAAAGGGATGATATGCTCTGTTGCTCTTTAAAAGGATGATATGCTCTGCTGCTCTTTTGATAAATCGTTTTAAAGGGATGATATGCTCTGCTGCTCTTTTGATAAATCTTCAACAGATGATGGTGAAGACTGGCCTTGTGTTGCATTTAATGTCTACATGGTTATCCCAGGCCTAGTAATGCGGTTTTGGTCATGTGACATGCTCTGTTTTATGAAGGTGCTCCTCTCGGGAAGGAAAGGACATTTTCCAGGGATGATATGCCTGATTGCCCTTTTTGATAAATCGTTTTAAAGGGATGATATGCTCTGTTGCTCTTTAAAGGGATGATATGCTCTGTTGCTCTTTAAAAAGGATGATATGCTCTGCTGCTCTTTTGATAAATCGTTTTAAAGGGATGATATGCTCTTTTGATAAATCTTCAACAGATGATGGTGAAGACTGGCCTTGTGTTGCATTTAATGTCTACATGGTTATCTTGGTTTTGGTCATGTGACATGCTCTGGAAGGTGCTCCTCTAAAGGGAAGGAAAGGACCTTATTCCAGGTGAGGATGGCGAGAAAGGACCTTATTCCAGGTGAGGATGGCGGCCTGATCAGGCTTAAGGGAAAGGACCTTATTCCAGGTGAGGATGAAGGGCCTGATCAGAGAAGGAAAGGACCTTATTCCAGGTGAGGATGAGCGGCCTGATCAGAGCGGGCGAAAGGACCTATTCCAGGTGAGGAAGGACCTAAGGAAAGGACCTTATTCCAGGTGAGGATGAGCGCCTGATCAGAGCGAAGGGAAAGGAGATTCCAGGTGAGGATGAGCGGCCTGATCAGAGCGAAGGAAAGGACCTTATTCCAGGTGAGGATTAGCGGCCTGATCAGAGCGAAGGAAAGGACCTTATTCCAGGTGAGGATGAGCGGCCTGATCAGAGCGAAGGAAAGGACCTTATTCCAGGTGAGGATGAGCGGCCTGATCAGAGCGAAGGAAAGGACCTTATTCCAGGTGAGGATGAGCGGCCTGATCAGAGCGTGGCGTTGGAGGCGCGCTGTGATGAGGAGAGCTGTTGTGTTGTGTGTGCCAGAGCGGACGTAGCCGACTGGTTTACGGGAGATGAGGCCAGAGCGGACGTGCAGTAGCCGACTGGTTTACGGGAGATGAGGCCAGAGCGAACGCTGGTTTAGGGGAGATGAGGCCAGAGCGGAGCCGCTGGACGCCCACTGGACTGCCGTTTGTTTTGGTCCCTTTCAGAGCTGATAATGGACCTGCACAGTGCGGAAGCTCAAAGGCTGGAGGACCAAACTGCCCTCACACTCACCCACACACACACCCGTACACACACACACACCCACTAGTCGCACACACACCCACACGCACCCACACACACATGCACACGCACACACTCACCCACACCCTCACGCCTCTCCTTTATGTTTTATTTCTGTGACTGAGATACAGTATGTGCATATTCTGTTGCTCAAAGATGTGTGAAATAACCGGTTCTGGTTTCACTGGTTTCAGTATTGCAGCCCTTATATTCATGGGTTTCATCAGGTCCCTTTCCACAGGTGTGTAAAATCAAGCACCTAGATTATGAAGAGGCTATGCTAATGTGGTGGGGCTATGCTATTCTGGAGGGGCTATGCTAATGTGGTGGGGCTATGCTATTCTGGAGGGGCTATGCTAATCTAGTGGGGCTGTGCTATTCTGGAGGGGCTATGCTAATCTGGTGGGGCTATGCTAATCTGACCACAGCACCCCCACACACCCCGAGCCCATCATCTCAACATCTCCTCCAGCCATGCCTTCCCCTGGACAAAAACTGAGTGAGTGAGGGCCATGAACTGAACAGACAGCCAACTGGAGACAGCCCTGCAGCCATTCGTGCCGGCAACAATCACTCAGATGTGGGACAGAGGCAAGGACACAAAAACAAAAATGTTTGCCATAAGATAAAAGGGATTGTGCTGAAGCAAATGCTTTGTCCATTAATGGGCTTTCTTACGGTGTACGATCTGTAGACCTGGACAATGTGAGACACTAGGCTTCTGTGACAGAACTCTTGGGTAATGGCATAGAAAATGTAATCACAAGGGCTGGACTTCCTATTTGTCACCATGATCTGAGAGCGATAAGCCCGAGCGTTGCAGAACAGATCACGGCAGGCTCTCCAAGGTCACAAGATGGAGAGCAAACCTAAAGTGGAGGCACCGCTGCACTGGCTGTGATGGCTGCACTGGCTGCGATGGCTGTGATGGCTGCGCTGGCTGCACTGGCTGCGATGGCTGCAGGAGTGTACAAGTGAGTTTGGGGAGGCTGTTGAGACCTCTTATGAGTCTAATCCATCCACACTGAAACACTTCCAAAAGCCTGCAGCCCTGGATGATGCCAGTGGGGCTGCAGGGTCACTTCATCTGCTGTCCCTGGAGAGTTATGGGAAAGCGGATGATTTGGGGCATGGCGAGAGTTTATAGTTGTCAAGTCAAGTCAAGTCAAGTTTATTTATATAGCACATTTCATACACAGAGATCACAACACAACAGAGTTGTGTTGGAAAAAAATGGAATTTTTTATTTTTAACTGGGCTATTTGCTAGTTACAGTGTGTAACCCGCGTTGTGTTGAACCTGCGCGATTCAGTCCTGCACACGCCTGGACTCGAACCCGCGAACAGCAGCACCTCGGATCGGGAGGCGAGCGCGCTAACAATTGAGCCAATAGCCCAGGCTACTGGCTCGCATGCCAGCAGCACTCTTGAGGCGTCGGGGAGTGAGGTTTACCAACGTTCCACAAGCAGTTGACAGTGCTTCACTTTTTCCACATTTTGTTACGTTTCAGACTCATCTTAAAATGGATTCAATTAATTTATTTCTCATCAATCAACACACAACACTCCACAAAAAAACAGGTGTTTGGAGTGTTTTGTAAATGTATAAAAAATAAAAGACTGAAATATTCCGTTTACATAAGTATTCAGACCCTTTGTTATGATGCTTGTAATTGACCTCTGGTCAGTGGTCCTTGAGATGCTTCTACAACTTGATTGGAGTCCATCTGTGCCTAAATTAATTTACTAGACATTATTAGGAGAGGCACACATCTCTTTATATAATGTCTCACAGTTGATGGCGTATGTCAGAGTAAATCAAGCCACGATGGTCACTATGAATGAGATCCAGAGTTCCTTTGAGAGGATGAGAGAAGCGTAAAGAAGGACCATCATCAGTGCAGCTCTCCACCAATCAGGCCTTACAGTCTTACATCAGTGCAGCACTCCACCAATCAGGCCTTACATCAGTGCAGCACTCCACCAATCAGGCCTTACAGTCTTACATCAGTGCAGCTCTCCACCAATCAGGCCTTACAGTCTTACATCAGTGCAGCACTCCACCAATCAGGCCTTACATCAGTGCAGCACTCCACCAATCAGGCCTTACAGTCTTACATCAGTGCAGCACTCCACCAATCAGGCCTTACATCAGTGCAGCACTCCACCAATCAGACCTTACAGTCTTACATCAGTGCAGCACTCCACCAATCAGACCTTACAGTCTTACATCAGTGCAGCACTCCACCAATCAGGCCTTACATCAGTGCAGCACTCCACCAATCAGGCCTTACAGTCTTACATCAGTGCAGCACTCCACCAATCAGGCCTTACAGTCTTACATCAGTGCAGCACTCCACCAATCAGGCCTTACATCAGTGCAGCTCTCCACCAATCATGCCTTACAGTCTTTCATCAGTGCAGCACTCCACCAATCAGGCCTTACAGTCTTACATCAGTGCAGCACTCCACCAATCAGGCCTTACAGTCTTACATCAGTGCAGCACTCCACCAATCAGACCTTACAGTCTTACATCAGTGCAGCACTCCACCAATCAGGCCTTACATCAGTGCAGCACTCCACCAATCAGACCTTACAGTCTTACATCAGTGCAGCACTCCACCAATCAGGCCTTACATCAGTGCAGCACTCCACCAATCAGACCTTACAGTCTTACATCAGTGCAGCACTCCACCAATCAGGCCTTACATCAGTGCAGCACTCCACCAATCAGGCCTTACAGTCTTACATCAGTGCAGCACTCCACCAATCAGGCCTTTATGGCAGAGTGGACAGATGGAGGCCATTATCTGCCAGGAGTTTGCCAAAAAGCACCTGAACGCCTCTCAGACCATGACAAGTAAAATCATCTGGTCTGATGAAACAAAGACTGAACTATTAGGCCACAATTCCCAACACTGTGTGTGGAAGGAACCAGGCACTGAGCTGCACTGATGGGTGAATCTCACGAAGCCTGTCAAACTGACATCAAAATATTATCTACCTATTATCTACCTTTTTTTTTTGAAAGGCACACTATGCAGGTTTTAGCTTAATTTACCTTCATTTACCAGCTTCAGAGTCATTGGAATGGTTATATGACTTTTTTCGGGTTGAATGGTGGCCGTCTCGCTTCCCTTTAGCGCCTGTGAGCGGAAAAAACACCTTTGCAACTGTGGGCCGGCGGGCCGACGGCCTCAGTGTCAGGAAGTATAACGAGTGTAACGAATTGCTTTACTGCATTCAAATACACACACACGCCAGGCACCGGCTAGAAGAAGGTAGCGATGAAGTTTCTCAGACATTCGTCATGACAGAGCCAGCGAAAAAGAAGCAAAAACCGAGAAAAAAATCAGTAATGAATACAATACTGCATAGTTTACCTTTAAGAGACTAAACTTTTATTTTCTGATAAAAGTATTATAGTAAAACAATCTATATAACTTTATTTCAATGTTATGGTAGTATGATCCAGAATATTCTCATTACCGATATGGTAAATGACAAAGGGAGACCATTAGTGAGAAAACAATTTTTTGCATTTTTTTGCATTTACACAAATAAGTACATTAAATGAACAGTGCAGTGCATCAAAATGTCTGTTTTATATATTTTAAATGAATTAACTCTCATTACCGAAATACAACGTATATTGTATATGTTATGGTAATGTGAATGATTTAATTTTACCAAATGAATTTCAGATACACACAGGAGAGGAGTTGCTAGTGTCACAGGAAGGGGATTTACCACAGTGGCCAGTCAACAACCAAGCACTTTTACCATTAAAAAAAAAAATCCCCAACAAAGCAATGTTTGTGGGCAAAAAACATCACCAAAAGAGTAGCTTTCGAGAGCATTTCACTGGGCTTACAAGCAGATACCTTCCTTCGTCTGTGTTTTGTTGAATTAGGCCCATGACACCTCCAGAAGGCTCAACAGTGGTGTCTGGATTCCCAGATCCACCCTCCTCCACACTCCTGATTGGTTCTCTACCAACAAATACTCACAAATTCTTTGGGCATTTCTCTTAATTGCTGTGGCTGTCTATGATCCAATCAGCAACATAACCAGGCAAACCTCAAGCCCTAGAGTGGGCACCACAACTACCCCTTCGGAAACACAGCAGCAAGATTTAACACATCTCAGAGTCAATTCAGGTTGCTATGAGGGCCTCAGTCATGGCCATTGACTTCCCTTTTCAACTCCTTTCAGTGACCATCTTTGAATACTAAAATCTAACAGAAATGCTGTGGTCGACTTACAAAGCCTCAAACACCTATCTCCACTGTGTGTGCTTGCCCCCTTCCCTTACCTCTGATAGCAGTTCTGCATACTTTAACTTATTGCTTTCAAAGGCTTTCTCTATCACATCATCAAAAGGGAATAGTTAGCACAATAAAGTAGACAATGTGCTTACTCCGAAAACAATGTATATAAGTACTATGTGTATTTACTCTTTTGATCCCGTGAGGGAAATTTGGTCTCTTCATTTATCCCAATCTGTGAATTAGTGAAACACACTCAGCACACAGTGAACACACAGTGAGGTAAAGCACACACTAATCCCGGCGCAGTGAGCTGCCTGCTACAGCAGCGCTCGGGGAGCAGTGAGGGGTTGGGTGCCTTGCTCAAGGGCACCTAGCCGTTCCTACTGGTCGGGGTTCAAACCGGCAACCCTCCGGTTCCAAGTCTGAAGTGCTAACCAGTAGGCCACGACTGCCCCAAAAATGATCATCTGGTGAGGACAAAGCGATGTCACATCAACAGTTTTAACAACAGTGTGAAGATACACACACACACACACACACACACACACACAAATACACACTCTGGGCCAGATGTACTAACATTTTGCATCCACTTCAGGCGTATTTGTTCCGCAGCGTGGGCGTAAACACATGGCAAGGTACAAACAGGCCACACTGAGAAAAAAGCACAGACTGCCTGTTGCGGGAGCTGAAAATAGCAAATTGCATTTTTCCAAAATTCTCACAGACAATGTTTAGACCAAGCCTCACAGCCTTGTACTACAGTATATCCAGACATCCCAACCTGCAAAAAGTCATTTCAGGGAGGTATTTTAGCCTCTAGGTATACTTAGATACTGAAATACAGATGAATGTTTGTTCAATAATGTCTAGTCAGTACACCAAATAAGGAAGGCCTATAGATTGAAATGTGATAATAAATGGCAACTAGCCATTTTGTATAGGCCTGAATAATATGCATATGAAATGACACTTGTTCAACTCACCTCAACATGTCTTTTGCAATCATTTAACCTGCCATGGGCAATAAGTCACTGTTACAAACAGTGCAGCATGCAACTACAGTAGGCCTATCATTGTTTTTTACTCTTTTGAGACAAGGCCTACACTTTTGTCTAGTCTGATGTGAAATGGGTCTTAAAAGTTCATTTTTTTGGTGCACTCTGACTCTGCCATGACGCTCCTGTTCCTAGATACACTGAACTGATTAATTTAGTTCGGGATAAAATACATAAAAGCCAGACTACATTGAAAACTGATTGGTTGATTTAGCAAAACATGACAGGATGCGCACCACGCACACCACCCCCTCTCTCACTGTGTGAGCACTAAACTCAGATGCATACGTGATTTGAAGTCTCAGTCTTGCGTGCACACTTTTGCTCACTCGCTCTAGATTCTGGGAGATTTTATCTAATTTGTGGGTGTCAGGGAGCCACTATCAATATGCGGGAGACTCCCGGAACTTCCGGGAGACTTGGGATGTCTGGTATCGTTGGCCTTCCAAATGTCTTACTTTCACTTTCATGCCATCCACTTAAACTTTTCTACTTGCTAGATTTGACCAATCTTCCATAGTCTACGTGCACAAGTAGTTTGAGTAGAATACTGCTCTTCATTATCTTCCTGCTTTTTGACATCTTATCATGTCTGTCATGATCACTAAATGTTTGATTCCTTATAATGTTATCATCAGTTAACTTCATTCAACTGCGCTTGTGATTGAGTTCAGTTGTGAACGTTCGCAAATTGCGGTAGGGGGGCGGAGAAAGGTGCTGTAGGGGGCGGAGAGATGGGCGGTAGGGGGGCGGAGAGATGGGCGGTAGGGGGCGGAGAAAGGTGCTGTAGGGGGCGGAGAGATGGGCGGTAGGGGGCGGAGAGATGGGCGGTAGGGGGGCGGAGAGATGGGCGGTAGGGGGCGGAGAGATGGGCGGTAGGGGCGGAGAGATGGGCGGTAGGGGGCGGAGAAAGGTGCTGTAGGGGGCGGAGAAAGGTGCTGTAGGGGGCGGAGAAAGGTGCTGATTATTCTATGAACTGCAGGTTTGATAATCACCATGTAAACCAGTGGTCCCCAAACTTTTTCTTCTGAGGGCCAGCTCACTATGCCTGGCTCTAAGAGAGGGCCAGAGACTCGGAGTATATCAACCATAAATAGCTTAGTGCTGTGAACAGCAGCAGTTTACCTTAGTTGAATATTCCATTTGATCATAGGCTACTGCAATTTAATACCATTGCTAGCTGTGTTTATGTTGCCACCATGCCATATCAGTGTAAAATGTAGCTCAAATGAAATAACACTAATAAAAAGACTCTGTTTCTTTGCATACATAGCTCAAGTTGTGAACAAGCAATATCCTACAAATAATTTAAAGTTATCAAACTATGACAGTTTTATGAAGTGCTGGCAAACACATCTGAAATGACCACCATTTTAACTTTCACTCACCTGATGAGAACTCTGTATGAACATTTGAACGTGTGAATAAAAAATATAAATAATTAAGTTAATTAAGTCCCAGAAATATGACTTGAATAGAAGTTAGTTAGTTATTAACAAATAATTGATAAACGTTTAGAATACTTTGAGCACTGATGCAGTCCGCATAGGCCTCTTACATTGTTTGCAGGTTGTCCTACATTTCATTCCGTTTTCGATGGCAAACGCGAAACAGTGCCAAAACAACCACCAGTGGACAAAAGTAGTATTACATGTGTACTGTTAAGACTCGCCATAGAGAATGAATGGGGAAATTACGGAGGTTATAGTTTGACAATGTCGTACTCCCATGCGGGCCAGATGCTATATACCACGGACATGTTTTGGGGGGCCACCCAAAATGAGTTGGCGGGCCGTAGTTTGGGGACCACTGATGTAAACTGTAGAATCACAGCGTGCGCTTTCTGTGGGCCATGGCGCTGATGATGTGCACACACACACACACACAAACACCCCCACACACACAAACAAACGAACACACACACACACACAAACACCCCCCAACACACACACACACACACAAACAAACCCCCCACACACACACACACACACAAACACCCCCCACACACACACACACTGAGATGTCGGAGGGCTGCAGCTCTGGAGTGGAACTGTAAACACACACACACACACACACACACACACACACTTCAGCTCCTTCCCTCCTCCAAGACAGCAGAGCGATTCTTTCTTATTTAGCGCGTGGAAGAGAAGTAGAAGGAGGAGAGTAACAGGATTAGTTCCCAGCGGGGAGACGGATTTACTAAATGGGATGTGACAGTGTTTTCAAATTGATGTAGGAGGAATTTAATGCAGAGCCAGCAAAACTGCACCTGAGCTAGCTGGCCTTAGATAGCAGACAGCTGCACTCATTTGCACAAATAATATCCCCAGATCTCTCCTATAGCAGACGTCATTATGATATCCCAGATCTATCTCCTATAGCAGACGTCATTATGATATCCCAGATCTATCTCCTATAGCAGACGTCATTATGATATCCCAGATCTATCTATAGCAGACGTCATTATGATATCCCAGATCTATCTCCTATAGCAGACATCGTTACAAGAGCTTTAATAGTTTAATCACATCAATACAGTGTAAATATTCAGCATTGCACCTCAGACGACTAATTCTGTTTCATTATTTTATAATTATTATTATATGGTGTTGTGCTGTTTGTGTTTATGCAGATGGTGTTGTGTTGTTTATGTGTGTGTTTGTGTAGATGTGCTGTTTTGTGTTTATGTAGATGGTGCTGTGTTGTTTATGTGTTTGTTTGTGTAGATGCTGTGTTGTTTATGTGTTTGTAGATGGTGCTGTGTTGTTTGTGTGTTTGTTTGTGTAGATGGTGCTGTGTTGTTTATGTGTTTGTTTGTGTAGATGGCGATGTGTTGTTTGTGTGTTTGTTTGTGTAGATGGTGTGTTGTGTATGTGATTGTGTAGTTGGTGTTGTGTTGGTTATGTGTTTGTTTGTGTCGATGGTGCTGTGTTGTTTGTGTGTTTGTTTGTGTAGATGCTGTGCTGTAAAAAGGTTCCTGTGTTTATGTAACATGTGTGGGGTGTCTGAAAGATATTGCATTTGACTACAAAATCTCTCATTTGGGCATTTGCTTTGAGTGGTGACAGTTCCAGATGACTTTGCATCTGCTATGTATCCAGACAGACGAGGCTTTTGATGAAACACAAGATACAGTAATTAGACCACTTCAGATTCTCTCCTCCACTCCCTCCTTCCCTCACTCTCTTTTCAGTCTACCTCCCTCTCCCTCTGTTTTTCAATCATTCCCTCCTTTCTTCAATCCCTCTCTCTCTCTTTCTGTCATGCAGGGTAGGGATGCATGTCTCTCCCTCTCTCTCTCTCTCTCTCTCTCTCTCTCTGATTGGACGAGCGTTTCTGAGTGTGAGTGAGTGTGCGTGCGAACCTTTGTCCGGCTGAGTGATTCTCTTTCTATCTGTTTATTCTTCTATTTTCTTTATAATTTATGTTTAGTTAGTTTGTTTTGTCTTTAGTTTGATAAGTGTTGTATTTATAGTAATTATTAGGTCCGCAACCAGCGGTTTGGGCGCTGGTTAGCGTGGCAAACATGGAGAGAATGGCGTTTGATAATTTAAGTCGGCGCCATGCCATTAAAATCCCTGTAAACTTGGATATCTCTGTTGAGGAATGTGGTCTAGCTGTTGGCTTATTGTAGGACATGATAGTATTGTTTCAGCTTCTAGAATGAATGGTTCAGTGGTTATTTTTCTTGATAGTTTTACTAAAGTCAGTGAAATTATCAGCACAGGTATTAACATAGATGGAAATCTGGTCAATGTTCTACCACTCGTTACTCCTTCAAGACGTGTCATTTTGTCCAATGTACCGCCGTTCATTAGTGATGAGATAATCTGCCGTGAATTGGCACGATATGGGCAAATAGTATCCTCAGTTAAAAAGATCCCGCTTGGATGTAAATCCCCTTTACTGAAACATGTTGTGTCTTTCAGGAGACATGTGTATATGATCCTTAAAGATTATACAAGCGATCGCAATGTCGCTTTCAAATTTAAAATTGATCAGTTTGATTACACGATCTTCGCCACTACTGAGACTATGACATGCTTTCATTGTGGAGAGG
The DNA here is from genome assembly GCF_017589495.1 of Alosa alosa. Taxonomy (NCBI): domain Eukaryota; kingdom Metazoa; phylum Chordata; class Actinopteri; order Clupeiformes; family Clupeidae; genus Alosa; species Alosa alosa. The sequence continues at coordinate 36,646,516 of NC_063192.1, read as the reverse complement.
AAGTGCATCTTATTCGTGCTTGCCCTGAGAAAAAGAAAAGCAGGCCCACAGTAGGCACCCCGGCCGCAAGTACAAATGAACAGTCAGAAACGGAGCCTGGAGGAGTAGGCCTAAGAGAAGCGTCGGAAAATGAGGTTTCAGCGGCAGGGTCGTCTGGCAAACAAAATGAGCAAAAAGAACCAGAACAAAACGACACAAAAGGTAAGGAAGTTTTGGGTATGGGGTGTAGCACAGTGTCTGATGAGATTTCTACTAATCAGAGTGTAAACACGGAAGTTTTGGAAAGTGAAGAAGCGTGCGGGAATAAGTTGCTAGAAATTCCCACAGTAAATGAAGCGACTGCTGTTGAGGTAGCAGAGGCCATAGCCTATTGGAGGGATTGGACGATGAGGTAGCAGAGGCCGTAGCCTATTGGAGGAATTGGACGATGAGGAAGGAATGGACACATGTGAAGTTTAAATTCCCTATGGTGAGAAGAAAAATAGATACTCTTAGTCGCACTAGAGCAGCTAAGAAAGTTGCCGTCTCTGCCGAAGCTGACTTAATTGAATCTGAGTACGATTCTATGGACTCTTGCTCAACGTCACAACAGCATGTATTTAGGGCTTTCTATACCTTAGATGCCATTAAAGATTTTCTGAAACGCACCAAAAATACTAGACGTGTACGAGTGGAGAATTATTTTCCAGATACCATGGGCTTTGTTGATTCAGTGCAACATTTTAGGAATAATCCAGGGAATGAGCGGTTTACTGATCAAGAGATTGCTCGTCTGAAAAAGTTTCTGACAAAACTTAAACAAGGGATTAATGATGAGAGTAACAGCGCTAATTAATTTGATTTTCTTTATCATATGGTGCTTTGTTCTTGTTGAGTTTGTGTTGTGCTTTCTATTACAAATGAGTGTTTTTAACATAGCAACCTTAAATATAAATGGTGCTAGAGATGTAAACAAGAGAGCTCAACTGTTTGAGCTTATAAAGCAAAAACACATAGATGTAATGTTTGTGCAGGAAACCCATACAGATGATAGAAATGTTGTTGATTGGTGTAGAGAGTGGAATGGAAAAATCTTTTTTAGTCCTAAATCTGCTTTAAGTGGGGGTGTGGCTTTACTCATCTCTACAAGTTGGATTCCACTAGATTTCTCAGTTGACAACATTATAGATGGAAGACTTTTGAAAGTAAGAGCTATTTTTGAACATTGTGCTTTTGTTTTTTTATGTGTGTATGCTCCCTCATCTGGAAAGAATGTTTTTCTTAAATAAATTATGTGAAGTATTAAGTGATTGTAGTAAAGATGATTATTTAGTTATGGCAGGTGATTTCAATTGTACAGAAAGAAATCATCCAGAACCACATCTTGCATCACGAAAGAGACTTGTGGAATTAATAAAAAAACATGAACTTACTGATACTTGGAGAAATTTTAATAATTTAAGGCAACATACGTGGGCACATGCAAGAGACAATTTGATTTCTTTAGCCCGTCTTGATAGATTTAATTGTTTTAAGCATCAGCTTAACATTTTTAGGAATTGTAAGATCAGTCCTGTTTTTTTTCCGACCATTGTCTGGTACAGTGTGGTGTAGTCATGAGGCTAATTAAGCCCAGGAGTGCTTATTGGCACCTTAACACCACTTTGTTGAGTGATGCTAATTTTAGAACAACTTTTTTGTGATTTTAGAAACTGTAAGACTTTTTTTCCCATCTCTTCAGCAATGGTGGGATTATGGGAAGGTGCAGATAAAACAGTTTTGTCAGCAATATACTTTTAGTGTAACAAAAGACATAACCCAATCTATGACAAATCTTGAGATAGAGATAGTAGAACTCCAAAAATTGATGGAAACCACAGGAGATCAAGACCATAATGAGGCTCTCAAAGTTAAAAAAGGCGCATTGGCTGACTTGTTAAGCTTGAAGGCACAGGGTGCCCTAGTGAGATCAAGATTTCAGAGTTTGACTGAGATGGACACTCCATCCCGTTTCTTTTTTAGTCAGGAGCAAAAGAATGGTCAGCGATGTTGCATACATGCTCTGCGTTCACAATCTGGGAATTTGCTAAAAGAGCCTTCTGAGATTCGGAGACGAGCAGTCAGTTTTTATGCTGACTTGTTTTCCTCTGAATACAGTGAGCAGCCAGAAATTGAAGAGGAGTTCTTTGATGGGCTTCCTAAAATTTGGAACAGCAGTGCAAAAGAATTAGAACGACCACTGTCTTTAGAGGAGCTCAGTGCTTCTCTTAAGACAATGGAGAGTGGGAAATCACCTGGCATTGATGGGCTTCCAGTAGAGTTTTTTAGGACATTCTGGGCAGTGATTGGAGATGATCTGCTAGATGTTTTAAATGACAGCCTAACTAAAGCTGAGTTACCATTGAGTTGTAGGAGGGCAGTCCTTACTCTACTTCCCAAAAAAGGTGATCTCCACGAGATAAAAAATTGGAGACCTGTGGCACTTTTGTGTACTGATTTGAAGATCTTTTCTAAAGCACTGGCTATTAGACTAAGAAACGTAATGGAACAAGTGGTCCATAGAGATCAAACGTACTGTATTCCTGCAAATAAATTTTTGATAACATTGCTTTAATTCGAGATATTTTGGATGTCTCAGGATTATTTGGCATGGATACAGGTCTGTTTTCTCTTGATCAAGAGAAAGCATTTGACTGGGTTGAACACCAATACTTATGGAAAACTTTAACAGCTTTTGGTTTCAGCCCAGGCTTTGTTGACAAGATTAAGGTTTTGTATTGTGGTGCTGAAAGTATCCTTAAATTTAACGGTGCTTTATGTTCTCCTTTTAAAGCTCAGAGGGGAATAAGACAAGGTTGTTCACTCTCTGGTATGTTGTATTCTCTTGCAATTGAGCCCCTACTGCATAAATTGAGGATGGTCATTTCTGTTTTTTCTCTTTGTGGTTCAAAATATCTGTTATCTGCTTATGCTGATGATCTGGTGGTCTTTGTAAAGAATCAAGAAGATGTAAATGTTTTAACCAATACAGTTACAAATTTTGGGAAGTCAGCAAAGGTTAATTGGGACAAAAGCGAAGCACTGTTGGGTGGAAAATGGGAAGGCAGGACACTAAAGCTACCCCAAGGACTAAAATCAGGCAGGAATGGATTTAGGTACTTGGGTATTTTTTTGGGTGACAGTCAAACAGAACAGAAAAATTGGGAAGGGGTCCTAGAAAAAGTGAAAGGACGTCTCAAAAGATGGTCTTGGTTATTACCTCAGATGTCCTATAGGGGGCGTGTTTTAATATGTAACAATTTGGTGGCATCCTCACTTTGGCATCGTTTAATGGTGTTGAATCCTCCCCAGAAGTTATTGTCTGATATTCAAACTGAAATGGTGAATTTCTTTTGGGATAAGCTGCATTGGATTCCCCAAAGTGTGTTGTTTTTACCTAAAGATGAGGGAGGCCAAGGACTTGTTCACCTGATCAGTCGAGTTGCTGCTTTCCGCCTTCAGTTTCTTCAAAGACTGCTTGTAGGCCCAACAGACTTATTGTGGAGACCTTTGGCCTATAGTATATTGCCAAGACTGGGAGGTTTACAGTTGGATCTCTCCCTTTTCTTAATGGACCCCAAGAGACTACCTTTCAAGAATCTACCGTCATTCTATTGTGGACTTTTTAAAGTGCTATGTTTCTTTAAAATACAGAGATGGGAATTTTCAATATCTGCACCCTTACTGTTGAAAGAGCCATTGACAAGGGGGGCTAAGCTGGATCTATCAAGGGAGTCAGCTCTGCCATTGGACCACATTTTGGAAAGCCATGGACTTAAAACTTTGGGGAACCTAGTATCTCTAGCAGGCCCTGAACTTGATGTCGTTGAACCTGTAGCTACTGCTTTACATATGTAATCAACACGAGTTGTGGCACAGTTCTTAAACAAATGGAAAGGAGTCTTAACAAAGAAGGAGTGTGACATGTTGCAATCTTTCTGTGCTGATAGTTCTGAAATGAATGATGGTTTTCTGTTTCCAAAATTGAATGTCATGCCACAGTTTGATGGGTGTGATGGACCTTTGTTTAATGCATCTTGTTTTGAAAAAATGTATCTGGATGAAACTGATGGTAAAGATTTTTACAAAGTCTGTGTTAAGGTGTTGAACAAATTAAAACTTAATGCAAGGACTGACACACCATGGCGTGCCAAGTTTTCGCTAGATGAGAGTGTTAAACCAAATTGGAGAACTTTTTATAAAACCACCGTTAACCAAAAAATATGGGGATTTACAGTGGAAGGTCTTACACGGTATTGTGCCAGTTAATTCTTTTGTTTCAGTGATAAATTCTACAGTTGATGACAAATGTCCGAGTTGTTCTGAGTGAGAGACAGTTTTTCACTGTTTTATGGAGTGTCATAGGCTTGTCTCCTTGTTCCAAGTGTTGGAGTGTATTTTTACATGTTTTGGTTTGGTTTTTACTCCGCATGTTTTTATCTTGGGAGTTAAGTACACTCAAAAGCGCAAGTCTTGCTCTCAGTTACTAAATTTCATACTGGGGAAAGCAAAGATGGCAGTATGGGTTAGTAGAAGAAGTATAATTGAAGATGCATCTGATCATGATCCAGTGTGTGTGTTTAAAAGGCTGGTGAAGTCGAGGATTTTGATAGATTTTAAATACTATGCTGAAATGAAAGACTTTGATATTTTTGAGGAGGTATGGTGTTACAGGGAAGCTTTGTGCTCTGTTAAGAGTGGTGAACTGGTTTATGGAGAACATGTGGTTTAATTAAGTCCTTATTTATTTATTTATTTATTTATTTTATTTTATTATTTTGTGTCCATTTGTGTTTCTTTTATTTGTAGCTTTTTATGATTGACAAAGAGAAGCTTGACTCTTAAAGAGAATGATCTTTCTGTAACATAATGTGAAAGCATAGTTTATTAAAGTTGTATTTAAAATTCAAATTCTCTCTCCTTCTGTCATGCAGGGTAGGGATGCATGTCTCTCTCTCCCTCTGTTATACAATAGGGAAGGGATGTGTGTCTTGGGGAGACCCAGTGAATAGTAATGAAGTGAACTGGAGTGTCTATTTCATGGGGGGGAGGGGTGTGGGTGGAAGGGGGGGGGGGCTGTGGGTGAGTGAAAGAGAGACAGAGGCGGAGGGAGGGAGAGAAGGGGTGTGGGGGCTTTGAGGGAAATGGGGTTTTCTTTCAGTGGCGCTGAGGCAACGAAGCTCTGTGCTCTGTGCAGGAGACGCTCGTAGAGGAGCACAGGGGATGCAGTTCCACTAATCCACACCCCTCTCCACATTCCTACTCTCCTTCCCTTCATCCCTCGTACCCTTTCTCTCTTTTTTATCCCACACTCCCTTGCTCGCTCACTTGCTCCCTCTCTCTCCCTCGCTCTCTCCCTCTCTCCCTAGCTCTCTCTCCCTTGCTCTCCCTCTCTCTCGCTCTCTCTCCCCCTCGCTCTCTCTCTCCCTCCCTCGCTCTCTCTCTTGGTCTCTCTCTCTCTCCAGTCATGTGGAGAAAGCTGGGCTCAGGCTGCCACACTGGGCTGTTCTCACCTCTTTACCACTTGCCTCCCTTAATCCTTCTCTTATTCTCTGTCTCCCAGTGCTCTCTCTCTCTCTCTCTCTCTCTCCTCCTCTCTGCTCTTGTCCTGCAGGGTTCTGCCGTGTGAAAGGGTAAGGTGAAGAGCTGGGAGCTAAAGTCTGAAGGAGGGGAAAGTGAGTGTACCTGCCCCCCTCGTTCAGATCTGCTCCAAGCGCCACTCTCCTCGTCCAGATCTGCTCCAAGCGTCCACTCTCCTCGTCCAGATCTGCTCCAAGCGCCACTCTCCTCGTCCTCTCTCTTTCTCTCTCTTTCTCTCTCTCTCTCTCTCTCTCTCTCTCTCTCTCACGGATGGATTGTTAACCAAGACCAAAGAAGCAAAAGAAAACATGATGGACATAAACTCTGAAGATCACAGGATTTTTAAAAAATGATTATTGTTCTTCATCTTCTCCTCATTAAGTTGTTTTTTAACTCTAGGAAAAAGGAATAAGGAGAAAAGCAAACGGTCAGGACCGGCTACTTCACTTCTTGGTTGGCTGAAGGATGAGATATGGTGTAGAGGCACAAGTCAATTCATCTCTAGTCAGCTGCAGTGAAGATGTTATGATATTTGGGAAGAGTAGAGTGGATGGGGTTGTGGCGGAGCATCACATCTAGAGAGTGAGTGCCTATGGAGCCCCAGCCGTGCTGCTGGGGTGAGAGAAAAGCACAATAGACCCCCCTCACCCTCACTTCTGTACCCTGCAGCCCCGGCTCTCTGCCAAGCCTCAAGTACAAGGACTCGCCCTGTCCATTTATCCTCATTTATTTCATTTGACCAGTAGATGCAACAACTTCTTAGCTACTCTTGGGCAAGAAAAAAAAACTACACCACAATTTGAAAATAGACAAGCATACCTCTAATTTGCTCATTAGTTTTTGTTCAACCTGTTCCCTCCTCTTTTTTTACCTGAACTCTTCTAAACCCATTCACCTCTCTTTCTCTCTCTCTCTCTCTCGCTCCCTTTCTCTCTCTCTCTCTCTCTCTCTCTCTCTCTCTCTCTCTCTCTCTCTCTCTCTCTCTCTCTCTCTCTCTCTCTCTCTCTCTCTCTCTCTCTCTCTCTCTCTCTCTCTCTCTCTCTCTCTCTCTCTCTCTCTCTCTCTCTCTCTCTCTCTCTCTCTCTCTCTCTCTCTCTCTCTCTCTCTCTCTCTCTCTCTCTCTCTCTCTCTCTCTCTCTCTCTCTCTCTCTCTCTCTCTCTCTCTCTCTCTCTCTCTCTCTCTCTCTCTCTCTCTCTCTCTCTCTCTCTCTCTCTCTCTCTCTCTCTCTCTCTCTCTCTCTCTCTCTCTCTCTCTCTCTCTCTCTCTCTCTCTCTCTCTCTCTCTCTCTCTCTCTCTCTCTCTCTCTCTCTCTCTCTCTCTCTCTCTCTCTCTCTCTCTCTCTCTCTCTCTCTCTCTCTCTCTCTCTCTCTCTCTCTCTCTCTCTCTCTCTCTCTCTCTCTCTCTCTCTCTCTCTCTCTCTCTCTCTCTCTCTCATATGTATAAGAAAAAAATATTTTGAATATCAATCAGCTCAAATTAAGCGGCAATAATATTATGTAGGGCTACATACAATACATGGGCTACAGATCATGTCCATTCACTGGGCAGAACAAGTTTGACAGAAAGACTTTACAATGGATTTTTAATCTACAACATGACAGAAAGTTTACTTTCCATCACTGTTCCCTCTGGACTGTAAGTCTACTTGAAAATACAGTAGGCCTATATTTTAAACTGCAAATAAAATAGGCGGCCATCACTTGTCAACTGGAATGACTAGAAGCTAACTAACTAGCATACATGGCTATCAGCAAAGCGGCAAGCGATAATTCAATCATTTCACCGACGAGGACATCGTTGGATGAAAAGGTAAATAGGCTAATCTTACATAGCCTACCAACTTCATTTCTCGTAGAAATCGATCCATTTTCTTAACAGTAGGCTACTTTACAATCAGTGCCCCTGATCAGCTTCGTAAATCAAAGCACCAATTACCACCCCTTTCGTTCGGAAATTCTAAAACAACGATGTTTTTTAATACCTCAAAATAACATTTGATAAATTAACCTTTACATTTTCAGTAGCCATAGGTGTGTAGATTTGAACCAAATCTGGTTTGGTTCTTACCTGGGCCTGAACTATCCGATTTTGTTTACCACGCTCGGAGTTTAGTGCTGGGCTGGTGGGTGCCTATTTCCATCTGTCAAATCTGTTGGAAGCTAAATTATTATGAATAAATGTATAGCCTTACTCATCATATTTTGCATTTCTCAACACAATTTATGACAGTTGGGGAATTCAGGGTATGAAAAAGGTTAGATATATATTTTTTTTATACTGTAAGAAACTTTTAATCTGGACCCGATATCATTAAGTTCTATGACAGTTGTGTTCGTTCAGTCCAAGATGCATGGAGCTGCAGCTCGGTTATGGGTGCGTTTGTTGCAATGGGACGTTCTATTGAGTTTCGCCTCTTGTTACTTCTATACTCTTTGATTAGGATGCTAGGACTGGGAGAGGACTGGAGTATTCTAGAGTGGACTGGAGTATTCTTGAGTGGACTAAGGGGGATTCTGGGAGTGGACTGGAGTATTCTAGAGTGGACGAGCTGAGGATGGAAGGGTTCAGCCTACCTGGAAAAAAACACGTTTGTGTTAAATAAAGGCTCATTGCAGTTTTAATAAGAGTTACACAAAAGAAGCTTTGAGCTATCTCCTAACGGTAGGAAGAGGGCAAGGGGCACCAAGGCTTTCAGTGCAATGCAGTGAGCGCTTATGATCTCGTGCTAATTATACATCTCTGGGTTTACAATGTTTACACATAATCCTACACAAGTGGACACCTGCTGTTTGATGATGAATAATACTCCCCCCTCTCCCCTGTGCCTCTACTCTTTCTCCCCTCTCCCCTTACACCCCTGCTTTCTCTCTCTCTCTCCCTCTACACCTCTCTCTTTCTCTCTCTTTCTCCCCCTGTGCACCACCTCTCTCTTTCTCTCTCTCCCTCCCCCTCTCTCTTTTCTATTCTTTCTCCCCTCTACACCTCTCTTTTCCCCTGTGCACCTCTCTCTTCTCTCCCCCTGTACACCTCTAACCTTATATCTATACATCCCCTGTGCACCTCTCTTTCTCTCTCTCTCCCCTCTACACCACCTCTCTCTTTCTCCCCATATATATATATTATCTCTCTATATCTCCCCTGTGCTCTCTCCCCTCTAACTCTCTCCCCCTACACACCTCTCTCTGCACCTCTTTCTCTCTCTCTCTCCCCCCTGTGCACCTCTCTCTTTCTCCCTCTACACCTCCCTCTCTCTTTCTCGTTCACACATGAACATCTGGTATGTGGCACTTACTCAGCTGGGCTCCCGGTGGAGGAAGTTGGGGATTAGTCTAATCTTCATGCCGCCTGTGATTCACTTCTTTTGTTTGGACCAAGTGGAATATTTTTTGCTCTTAGAATTTATGCCCGGACATGCATGAGTGATCTGGCTGAGGGTTAGTACCCCAGTAGGGTTCTGTTGCCCCCAGACAATCTGAAGCAGTGGATGGAGGCCTGATGGAGCAGAGGGCTGGCTCCTCTCCTCTGGTGAGCAGAGTTGTCCTGTCACTCAAAGTTCTCAACTCTATGTTCCTCACCTGCCCAGGACCAGGAAGCCCTAGGGTCACGGGGGGAATTGTGGGTAGGGACCAGGGGGAATTGTGGGTAGGGACCAGGGTGGGACCAGGGAGGAGCTTGGTCCATGGCCAACCTAACACACTCATGTTCTAGACTACTTTACCAAATGCAGGGTAGGACCTTAGTCAGATAAGGCATTTTGAAGCAGGTTCACCATTGGCATGTTATCTCCACTGTGCCGATCGTGCTAATAGTCACACAAAGGATAATGACAAATTGTTTTGATTTTAAAGCCCATTACGTGGATCTAATAAATCTTGATTACATTTAATTATTGATACGTCTATTTTTATGTACAAAGGGTTTGGAACTAATGAGAGCTTGTGAAAATATTTCAGTGTTTATTTACGAAAATAACGAGCTCTGCTCCTGCGCTTGCTGCCGAAGCTGCCTGAACAAACCTGGCGTTCGGCTTTTCTCTTTCTGCTGCTGCGCTAAATCAAACACACTGGAGCAAACATGCGCTAACAGCACTGAGAATGTCCATCTATCCAGCGCACAGACTCCAGCACACCGACTCGGCCACACCATCCATCTCTCTTGTTATTGTCTCAGGACGATAGATCAATATTTTGGTTTCTCAAAACAGAAGCGTCAGTACTGGTAGAGAGCATTGTGATTTATTTTCACACTTTCACACTCGGTTTTGCTTTTCCCACACTGATGCGAGCTGATCCAACCATAGATAGACCTAGATTACTACCTCATGTTTTGTCTACATCATTCCTTGTAGTTCTGGTTGATTTTCTATTATTTGCCAAAAGAAAAAGGGAGAGATATGGATTGCCAAATAGAAAAAAAAAACATTTTAAAAATGCTTTAAAAAAACAACAACAAACATAATGACTTATCATCCAAATGGATCATATATATTTCAACTAGTGACTGATCATTCAAATGGATCATATTTATGGCAACTAATGACTGATCATCCAAATGGATCATATTTATGGCAACTAGTGACTGATCATTCAAATGGATCATATTTATGGCAACTAATGACTGATCATTCAAATGGATCATATTTGTGGTTGGATGAGCATCCAAATGGATCATATTTGTGGTTGGGTGAGCATTCCCTCGGGGCTCGGGCAGCCATCTGGAAATCCACTTGTGCAGTTTGAGCATGTTATGGTCATTTTACACCAGGACAATATCAATAGCCATATTCACAGATAGATGTGGACACACACACACAGCTCGTCAGACCAGTGCTCAGACCAGAGACTGTAGAAAAGAGACGCAGACAGCACAGCAAGATGGATGAGCAGCCTGCCGGCTGTGTTCTGTCATTTCCACAGAGTCAGCTGACACACAGGGATGGGGGCATTGATGCGTGGACGGACACCTCTGGTAATGCAGACACACTGTACCTCTGGTAATGCAGACACACTGATTTTTATTTCAATAAAGACCTCCACGAAGAGTGGTCACAACATGTCATGCCAAAAGCAACAAAACTACTGCAAACAGTGAGGGATGGGAGCATGTGAACGCATCAGACCCCTGAGTGGAACGCATCAGACCCCTACTCCAGATAGACTGTGTGATTATAACGCATCAGACCCCTACTCCAGATAGACTGTGTGTTAATGCATCAGACCCCTACTCCAGACAGACTGTGTGTGAGCTAGGGTGTAACGCATCGGTCTGCAGCTTAATAACAGTGGCTGCTAAAGTCATGGCCAGGCATCGCCTAAGAGCCCCACTGGTGCCTTTGTGTTGGCAGGGGGGGAAAATGGGGCTTTTGTAGTGAATTGCAGGGATGTAGAAAGCACTGACCAATACCTGCTAGTCCCCCCTTTCGCTCTCATCTCTCTTTCCTCCTCTCCAGCCCTACCTTTCAGCTAAATAAATAAATAAATAAATACATAAATAAATTGCAACAACAATGGAGAAGCATATAATTGTACAATAGAGTTCAACTTGGAGTTAAAGTGCATCCAGCGTCATCCACAGAGTTGTCCACATCTACACATGAACTCGTTTGATGAGGTAAAGTTCTACTTCATCTCCCTATTGTGTTTGATGAGGTAAAGTTCTACTTCATCTCCTATTGGGTTTCGCAAGTTTGATCTACCAACTCTGCACTGTTGTGATCTCTGCTTGTGGCATAAGATGCTGTAGGGGTCCACTCACTTTTAATATAATTTAAACCAATGCTCGCTAGCTATGCTTGTTAGCTATTCTCGTTAGCTACGTTCGTTAGTTATGCTCGTTAGCTATTTTTGTTAGCTATGTTCGTTAGCTATTCTTATTATGCTCGTTAGCTATGCTCGTTATGCTCGTTAGCTATGCTCCTTTTGAATGAAGTGGATCTGTGGGAATTGTGCCAGGCCACAGTGAAGACAGTGAACTAACAAGATCCATTATATTCCAGGTGTATCATCCCTTCAAATAAAAATACCTCATTTTCAAACCACAGTGAGTGTGATACAGTGTGTGTGTGTGGCAATCTCAGGCTGGTTGAGAAGTGTAGGCTTTTCACACCTTTAAGAGTTAATGCATCTACAGGAAGGCACAGGGAGTTCTGTCCCAAATGGAACAGTTCCTTGAGGCAAAGCCCACACAGCTCTCTGAAGTACTTCCCCCTGAGCTGTTAGTACAAAGATTCTGTTAATTACCCAAATCTGCCCTGTTCCCAGGGCACCGGTAACGATCACTGGGGTCATTCTCAAATCTTTTATCTAAAGATCAGAAAGTCAGGAAGAAGCCTGGCAATGAATAGAAACTCATGTTTATGTAATCCGTATGCCGTAGCCGTGGCAACCACAAGCCCTTTTCATCAACATCCTACCTTTTGCTTTTGCATAGTTACCAGTGTTTCATCAAAGACTACTCCTTTAATGCTCAACACTACTCCTTTAATGCCTGTTGGGACTGAACGGCTTGCAGACGGATCTTTAGAGTTCAAAACCAAATAGAGCTCAGCGGTGGCTTGGGTGGCTTATGGACTATGGACCTTTAAGGAGTTACTTAAAAAAGAATAATGAGATACAAACGCTTCATCCCTCACAGGCTTGGAAAAGCTGAATAATACTCATTCTTTTGTTTAATTATTCATGTTGATGTGAGTTTTTATCTTTTGCTCTGCCTGCAACTTTGCCCAAATGTTGTTTTTTTCTACCTTGTGGCTCCCGCAAAGAAAATGATCTAGTGCAGTAGACAAACGAAAAAGCATTTAGCTCTGTTGGTGTTTTGAGACAAGTCATCAAAATACGTGAGCGAGAAGGCAGTTGAGAGTATTTCTGCTCACTGGTGTTCTATGGCTTTCTATTCCTACGTGATGCTATCCAGACTCTCATGTAGGGTTGAAAGCCATTGGATGCTGTGTGAGACAAATCAACAAGCGCGCGAGAGAACGCAGCCACAAACAGAGAGGATCAAACAGCCAGAATGTATTTAAACATGCGCAGCAGCACCAGCGGGCCGAGCCCAGCTCCGTGGGGTAGCAGCGCATTTGAGGGGGAGTCTTCAAAGGTCTGAGAGATGAAGGCAGCAGTGACAAACTCATACAATTATGGCAGGATATCTGAAGGGGAGACACAGGAATGTGGTAAGCTGCTGCATTGTTGTGCAGGGGAGTTTAGCTGAAAAGGGGCCTGCTGGTAGCACACAGAACTCCCACTGTCGCACATGGGGAGGCTCTTCAATGGAGTTCAACCTGCTGTGTAGGAGAATCCCTAACAAAACTGACAGATAAATCTAAAATCCTGATTCTTTAAACAAAATGAGGACCCGTGCTGGCTGAGAACTAGGGGCAGCCGTGGCCTACTGGTTAGCGCTCTGGACTTGTAACCGGAGGGTTGCCGGTTCGAACACCGACCAGTAGGAACGGCTGAAGTGCCCTTGAGCTAGGCACCTAACCCCTCACTGCTCCCCGAGCGCCGCTGTAGCAGGCAGCTCACTACGCCGGGATTAGTGTTTTTCACCTCATTGTGTGTACACTGTGTGCCGAGTGTGTTTCACTAATTCACGGATTGGGATAAATGCAGAGACCAAATTTCCCTCACGGGATCAAAAGAGTATATATACTTATACAGTACTCCTACTTAGCCAACAGGCCAATAGAATTGCCTTGCAAACACCAACACCAGAGATATGGATACATGCTGCCTTCGTCTGATGTATTGTAGGTTGCAGCAGGCAGCATCTTGCTGTAAAAGCTCTTCCTACGTATTGTAGGTTGCAGTGAGAGTATTCAGGATTGGAATGGAGGTAGGGTAGTGATTACAGAGCTGGGCTAGCATGCAGTAGCCTACAAAGTTGTGGGTTCAATTGCAGACTTACACCGTTGTGCCCTTGAGCAAGTTGCTCCGGGGACAGTGGCCCTTGTAATTTAAATGACGTGTAAGTCGCGTCTGCTAAATGAATACATGTGAATGTTGCTACTGGGGTGTTAATCGCTTCTTTACCTGAAGATCATCTAAATTAACTTGAGGATATCATATGATGTCTGCATAATGGCACGTTAATAATATACTTTTCCTGCATGGTTAATCCTTAAACGTTGCTGACAGTTACAAAACAACTTTAAATCAAGTCTATTCATGTCTGGGTCGGGCCATATGGCTCAGGGTCCAAATAGATCCATATTTCGCTCTTCACACTCAGGCAGAATAACTGTGCCTCTAGGGCTAAACAATGATCAATATGCTAACATTGCTAACATTTTCTCAGCTGACACAATGCTGAAAAGCCCTGCTTTGCTTTGTGTGATAAGGAGTGTCAAGAGGACTGACAGGCATTTCTTTTATAATGAGCAGAGCTTCACAACAACCTGCCTTGTTTTGAACTGATGTGGCCACAATCAGTCCTTCTCCTGACAGTCTACCACATGTTCCAGCACAATTTTCTTAAAATAAGACACTACCCACTGTCGCTGTCTATGATTGTCATAGGCAAGTAACACAAAATACACATGCACCTGTACACACACACACACACACACACAAATAAACAATGTTTGCTTGTCTACATATCTGCCTCTAAAGGTAGAGCCAATTCTGCTCCTCCAGCCAGCTCAGCCCAGCGGCTTCTCTTCAGCGTGTACCCTGGGTTCCCCCAGCTCAATACTATTCCATTCATTTTCATTATTCATTATTCCATCAACAAGAACAGAACAGAACAGAACAGAACAGACCAGACCAGACCAGACCAGACCAGAACAGAACAACGTTCTCTTCATATAGTCCAGTAGTAATAGAGTTACAGCCGGAGCACATGAGGTCGCATATAAGTCGCTCGCGACATGAGAGATTTGAACCTTCTAAGTTGACATATTTTTCATAGACACTAAGATGGTTTATAAACATGGTCAAATGTATACAGAAATGCCTGTAGCCTAAATATGCTTTAAAACTTGCCATCATAGTTATTCCTCTTTTGCCAAACTCTCTGAATTAACAAGGAATTCTTATTCAAAGTTAGCTTACGCTAGCTGTTTTTTGGGTCACTATACAATTTAAGCCCACCTTGGAAAAAGCAATTTTTTGCACATATTTCACATTTAGAAAACATTTAGTTTGTATACTCAACATTTTTAATCCTTAAGCAGTGTATCTATCAGTAGGGCTACATGTATTGACTAACGGTTTACTCACTACGCTAACTAGCATAACTCATCTTTCTACATAAAGCCAAATGGTAACAAATGACAATGAACTACCTGTTTATACACAAAAAACAATAAACAATAATCTCCCAATTTATATAATATGAATCTACATACTAAGTCAGTGGCTGAAAATAATTGAAAAGAGGCTCTATCTGAGGGGTTCAAAAACACCAAAGTTTTGAAGCGACTTTATCTGAGCCTCCTTGAGACTGCACAGATGTAAGCAAGCCTTATTCAATATTGACAAATTAAAGACATTGTGTGATTAGACAAAATAATCAATAGCATTAGAGAGGCCCCTCTTTTTCTAAAAAATGGTGCCTGGGCTTAATGGGTACACTATGTGAATTTTGTGTTATTGTCACATTAATGACTTTGTAATCTTGGTTAACTTTAATTTTAGCAGTGTGTCAATGGTGAGTTTGGATTCCTTGTATGAGAAAACATATTATTATTATTGCATTTGTATTATGTTTTAAGCCTGAGATATGGAAAAATCTCCAAATAGCGGCAATTTTGGACGCCATCTTGAATATCTCAGAAAGCACAAGGGGGATTCACAGGGACTTTTAGTATGTTATTCCTAAAAGTATTCTGAACATATCCTGAAAAATTCAGCTTGTTACTAATTTGTTCCGGGTTTG
The DNA here is from genome assembly GCF_017589495.1 of Alosa alosa. Classification (NCBI taxonomy): domain Eukaryota; kingdom Metazoa; phylum Chordata; class Actinopteri; order Clupeiformes; family Clupeidae; genus Alosa; species Alosa alosa. Next base: position 36,631,041 of record NC_063192.1, on the reverse strand, counting down.
ACTCAATTTTGAGCTAATGCTCTTGGACTAATATGCAACAAATGTTTGGAATGAACTCCAAAACACCTTAAATCTAGAATCACTTCCACCTTTCAATACTTTTAAAAACCTTTTAAAGTCAACTCTGACTGAACAGTGTAATTGCTTTTAACTATGTGCCCTTTAAGTTGTATGTCTGCATTAGCTTAAGTTAAGTGTAATGTCTTGTTTGTGTTCTAGTACATATAGTGTACTCTCCCCTTTAACAGCATGTACCCCGTGTTACCCCCGTTAAACCCACTCTCCCCTTTAACAGCACCCAGCTACCCCAGTTAAACCCACTCTCCCCTTTAAAGGAACACGCCACCCAATGTCAGTAGTAATATATGTTCTTACCTTAACTTTCACGAGTTGAGTCATACCTCTCCCGTAGCCGATTTACTGTGCATGCAATGAAACTCTCTGGTGCTGGCAGTAGCGAAATGTGTTAGCATGTTGCTATGCTAGCGGGCTCAGACGTAGCCATAGAGGGAGGAAGAAAGCAGTAATCAAAAATATCCACGTTTTCCCGACTTAAATACAGTTGCACGAGTAGTTGATAAAAATGTGTAAGGTCACACAACATGAAACTTGACGATTTTCCAAGCGAATAAACAGGAGAACTACAATGTGTGGCTTAATAGCACTTGGGAGTACCTGACCTAGGCGTAGTAATATTAATTAACACCTAATTGTAGATCCTATCCACCACAGAGTTTAGAATCCATGCTTGATCGACCCCTCAGCCTCCCCCTCCCCTCTGAGCGAGAGAGAGAGAGGCACACACACTAGAGATGCGCGGATGGGCCGATACGTAATCATCCCACCTCTTGTAACTTTCAGCTCAAGTGCTTTTTAACACCATGTCTTATTCTCTACACCTGACTATCATATGCATTTGTCATGTATACAGACCTTACTGTCATGTACTGACCCTAGGCAGATGGGTCAGGCCCTTGAGTCGTGGATCTGCTCGAGGTTTCTTCCTATATGTATCTCCAATTCTAGGGAGTTTTTCTCGCCCCTGTTACCCATGGGCCTCTCTGTTACCCTGTTACCCATGGGCCTCCCTGTTACCCTGTTACCCATGGGCCTCTCTGTTACCCTGTTACCCATGGGCCTCTCTGTTACCCTGTTACCCATGGGCCTCTCTGTTACCCTGTTACCCATGGGCCTCTCTGTTACCCTGTTACCCATGGGCCTCTCTGTTACCCTGTTACCCATGGGCCTCCCTGTTACCCTGTTACCCATGGGCCTCTCTGTCTTTTCTTCCTTTCTTTCCTTTTCTTCCTTTCTTCCCTTCTTTCTCTGATTGCCTACATTCTGTAAAGCGCCATGATACATGTGTAATGTTTTGGCGCTCTGTAAGCACAATAAATTGAAATTGAATCTAGGATATAGCACAGGTTGAAGTCAACGTCAAGTTGGTTCTATTTACGGAGGTGAATGTGTGTGTGTGTGTGTGTGTGTGTAAACATCTCGTAGATGAGACTGCCTGGGTTATTTTGTTTCGATATTATATATAAAACACATAGTAATTGTAGCATACCATTCAGGGAATAGGCATTTAAAAAAGAGACAGATTATGGAGTGATATGACTCAGAAATGACATCGGGCGATGGCAGTGCGAGATGTTCAGAACGTAAGAGCTAAAACTTCTACAAGCTCAGTAACATCCACAGCGGAAAAAAGAAGTTAAGAAAAATAGTCGGAAAACTCAGATGTGTAACGCAAGCAAGCAAGTTTGGCGGTTGTTACTAAAAATGTGAACATGCACGTTGCACTGTTGTGCGGTGGACTTTCGGAATGAATGGAGTCGGCGTTTCTTTAATATCGAGGCGCCATACAGTTTGTCCGATCGGTCTGCTTGTATAAAATGAATTGCGCTGTCTGTCTGAAAAAGACACGCTCTCTTCCCATGCAGTCAAAATGAATGGCTTGTCATAGTGTCACCCTGACATGACAGTGCGTAAAGTAGCCTATAATGTGAATGACTTGTTATTTTATTAAGGATTTCTTTCTTTTTGCAAAAAATAAAGTACAATAGGCATTAATTAGTAGGCCAGATAGCAGCATGTTGAAATTATGTGCCAAATTGCGTTTTTTATTACAATGATAAAATTGTAGGCAACAGGCCGATGTGCGTTTTATTTGGAGACTGTTTTGCGAGACAGAGACTGAGTTTGCTGCTGATATTCTGGGGATAGGCTACAACATAGCCAATGTAGGACTTTATCCTTTTAATATATTTGCTGCATTGGATCAGTCTTTCTAGGAAGAACAGGCAAGAGCTTTCTAGCCTCACGTCAGCAGCGCCGCATCACCCATATACATTAAAACAACCAGCGGATGGCTGGGGGGTGCGGTTTTGAAAATTGGTCAAAAAACTTTGGTGCAGATGGATGGCGGATGGATAATAAGTTTTGCTATGCAGTTATGGTTGAAATAATAGCCCATCCGCACATCCCTAGTGTGTGTGCCTCTCTCTCTCTCTCTCTCTCGCTCAGAGGGGAGGGGGAGGCTGAGGGGTCGATCAAGCATGGATTCTAAACTCTGCGGTGGATAGGATCTACAATTAGGTGTTAATTAATATTACTACGCTAGGTCGAAGTACTCCCAAGTGCTATTGCGCCAGACATTGTAGTTCTCCTTTTTATTCGCTTAGAAAATCGCAGAGCAGAGCAGAGAGCGTCTGCAGCCAGCGCAGAGCAGAGCAGAGCAGAGAGCGTCTGCAGCCAGCGCAAAGCAGAGCAGAGCAGAGAGCGTCTGCAGCCAGCGCAGAGCAGAGCAGAGAGCGTCTGCAGCCAGCGCAGAGCAGAGCAGAGAGCGTCTGCAGCCAGCGCAAAGCAGAGCAGAGAGTGTCTGCAGCCAGCGCAGAGCAGAGAGTGTCCGCAGCCAGCGCAGAGCAGAGCAGAGAGTGTCCGCAGCCAGCGCAGAGAGCGTCTGCAGCCAGCGCAGAGCAGAGCAGAGAGTGTCCGCAGCCAGCGCAGAGCAGAGCAGAGAGTGTCCGCAGCCAGAGCAGAGCAGAGAGCGTCTGCAGCCAGCGCAGAGCAGAGAGCGTCTTTATAGCCAGCGCAGAGCAGAGTGTCTTTACAGCCAGCCAGAGCAGAGAGCGTCTGCAGCCAGCGCAGAGCAGAGCAGAGAGTGTCTGCAGCCAGAGCAGAGAGCGTCTGCAGCCAGCGCAGAGCAGAGAGTGTCTTTACAGCCAGCGCAGAGCAGAGAGCGTCTGCAGCCAGCGCAGAGCAGAGAGTGTCTTTACAGCCAGAGCAGAGAGTGTCTTTACAGCCAGAGCAGAGAGTGTCTTTACAGCCAGAGCAGAGCAGAGTGTCTTTACAGCCAGCGCAGAGCAGAGAGTGTCTGCAGCCAGCGCAGAGCAGAGCAGAGAGTGTCTGCAGCCAGAGCAGAGCAGAGAGTGTCTTTACAGCCAGCGCAGAGCAGAGAGTGTCTTTACAGCCAGCATGAGCAGAGAGTGTCTGCAGCCAGAAAGAGCAGAGCAGAGAGGTCCGCAGCCAGGCAGAGCAGAGGCGTCTGCAGCCAGCGCAGAGCAGAGAGCGCCTTTATAGCCAGCGCAGAGCAGAGTGTCTTTACAGCCAGCCAGAGCAGAGAGCGTCTGCAGCCAGCGAGCAGAACAGAGAGTGTCTGCAGCCAGCATGGCCAGAGGAGAGTGTCTTTATAGCCAGCGCAGAGCAGAGAGTGTCTGCCGCCAGCGCAGAGCAGAGAGTGTCTTTACAGCCAGAGCAGAGCAGAGAGTGTCTTTACAGCCAGAGCAGAGCAGAGTGTCTTTACAGCCAGCGCAGAGCAGAGAGTGTCTGCAGCCAGCGCAGAGCAGAGCAGAGAGTGTCTGCAGCCAGAGCAGAGCAGAGAGTGTCTTTACAGCCAGCGCAGAGCAGAGAGTGTCTTTACAGCCAGCGCAGAGCAGAGAGTGTCTGCAGCCAGCGCAGAGCAGAGCAGAGAGTGTCCGCAGCCAGCGCAGAGCAGAGAGCGTCTGCAGCCAGCGCAGAGCAGAGAGCGTCTTTATAGCCAGCGCAGAGCAGAGTGTCTTTACAGCCAGCCAGAGCAGAGAGCGTCTGCAGCCAGCGCAGAGCAGAGCAGAGAGTGTCTGCAGCCAGCGCAGAGCAGAGAGTGTCTTTATAGCCAGCGCAGAGCAGAGAGTGTCTGCCGCCAGCGCAGAGCAGAGAGTGTCTTTACAGCCAGAGCAGAGCAGAGAGCGTCTTTACAGCCAGAGCAGAGCAGAGCAGAGAGCGTCTTTACAGCCAGAGCAGAGCAGAGAGCGTCTGCAGCCAGCGAGAGCAGAGCAGAGTGAAGGCGATCTGCAGCCAGCAGAGCAGAGGCGCCTGCAGCCAGCGCAGAGCAGAGCGTCTGCAGCCAGCGCAGAGCAGAGCAGAGCAGAGAGCGTCTGCAGCCAGCGCAGAGCAGAGCAGAGCAGAGAGCGTCTGCAGCCAGCACAGAGCAGAGCAGAGCGTCTGCAGCCAGCGCAGAGCAGAGCAGAGCAGAGCGTCTGCAGCCAGCGCAGAGCAGAGCAGAGCAGCGCAGAGCAGAGAGCGTCTGCAGCCAGAGCAGAGCAGAGCAGAGCGTCTGCAGCCAGAGCAGAGCAGAGCAGAGCAGAGCAGAGCGTCTGCAGCCAGCGCAGAGCAGCGCAGAGCAGAGCAGAGAGTGTCTGCAGCCAGAGCAGAGCAGCGCAGAGCGTCTGCAGCCAGCGCAGAGCAGAGCAGAGAGCGTCTGCAGCCAGCGCAGAGCAGAGCAGAGCGTCTGCAGCCAGAGCAGAGCAGCGCAGAGCAGAGCAGAGCAGCGCAGAGCAGAGCAGAGCAGCGCAGAGCAGAGCATCTGCAGCCAGCGCAGAGCAGAGCAGAGCAGAGCAGCGCAGAGCAGAGAGCGTCTGCAGCCAGAGCAGAGCAGAGCAGAGCAGAGCAGCGCAGAGCAGAGCGTCTGCAGCCAGAGCAGAGCAGAGCAGCGCAGAGCAGAGCGTCTGCAGCCAGCGTGATTGCGCTGCTCCCGGGAACATCAAGGACAACCAGACAGCGCTACGCCACGTTTCTAGTCGGCCAATTCCTTCTGGACTGAAAAACCTTATTACTGCGACTGGATAATCATTGCACCAGAAGCTCAATCAAGGAGCAATACTGGTTTATCACAGGCCCTTATACATGATGATATACTGTATACTGGTCCTTATATACATGATGATATATGATGATGATGATGATATATGATATGAATAATAACTGATGTAGAAACATGGGACTTCAACTAAACATTTCAGACACCATGGAGGTTTAATCCATGTTTTAAAGAGAAAAATAAACAGCAGCCTAAAGGCTGTTTTTAGAGAGACAAACTATACAATTTATAAATCTGGACTGAAACCTTGCTGTTTTCATGTCTTTACTGTAAAAGACAGGCCCATCTACTGTATGTCTAACTGATATCACAGATCACTGTTATCTGGACTTCAGAGCTACTTATTCTCAAAAACTAACATTCTACCCACATCAGGGCGCAGGGCTAGAAAGTAACAAAGTACAGTTAATTGAGTACTGTCCTTAAGTACATTTTCAAGAATCTGCACTTCATGCGAGTATCTTTCTGTCTTTTGTGTAGTGGAAATATTGTAGGGATACTTTTAACTCCACTATGCTAAGAAGGTTCTTTTAACTCCACTATTCTAAGCTCCACTAAGAAGGTTCTTTTAACTCCACTATTCTAAGAAGGTTCCATTATTTGTTACTTTGAAACATAACTTTGAACTCAGTGATCCTTTTCAAAAATGTGATGGGCCATGCACACACACACACACACACACACACACACACACACACACACTGTTCTGTAGTGATGTAATCCAAGTGAAGATTGTGAATCTAAAATACTTTTTGTAAATTAGCAGAACATTAGCATCTGTCCAGGAATATCAATGTTGTTATATTTGGCTTTCACATTATTGAACTTTCGGTGCTGTTTGCTGTGACCCCACTTCTTAAAAGTGCACTATTGTCACATTTATTTTTGGATTTTGTCTCTGCAGGATCTTGCAAGGGTTTATTAAGATTGATTGAGATTTTTTAAAAATACAGTAGGCCTATATAAATCCCTGCATAAATTCCTACAAATTGTGATCCCACAAGGATCTTACAATTGGGTTCATCATGACGGGCCAAAAGTTATTGTAGTATTTCCCAACATCAGTGCATGTAACACTGCAGTGTTTTTGAGTATAATCAGAGACGGGCTCTGGTATAATTAGTGTCTACACGGACCTGGTTGGGTGTGGCACCTGGTGAATCAGCTCGTTACGTGTAGACACTAATTACATTCACACCTGGCTCCACAGGAGCAACTTTCGTGCAACTAGTCCATCTTATTTTGTGAGTATATGAAATGGGGTCCCAAAACTAACCCTGAAGCAGAATACCCTGAAAATGACGATTAAATCTAGAAAGGTCACGTATAAAATATTAACATGTAGGAAATATTTGCATATTGTTAAACTAGCTAAGTTTTTTTAGCTAACGTTACCTTGACCCTTATCCAGAGGGAGATGCCAGTAAATAACTTCTCACTTACAAAATGCCTTAAATACATTAATCTCACCTTAAACACGTTTTACAATTTTACAACTTAAATAAAACAGGAATCGTTCGATTATCTGCCCCAAGCCAGCAATGTAGCTAGCATTGGCATTATCCAACGTTAACATTAGTTAGTGAAATTGGTTGGTTAGCTTTTGTGTTCGGCACGCCATCAAGTGGAATGTCTGAACATTGTGGAGAGAAAAATACATATTAAAATATAGGTATATCTCGTTTTGCAGTGGTTAGTTTTTTTATATATATATATATATATATATATATATATATATATATATATATATTGTGCAAGGGCAATCTCCCTGTGCCTTCATAAAACAATCTATACCCAAACACAAACAGCCCTCATGCTGCTACAGCTGTCACGGCAGGCAGCTGCTTACTCCTAGCAGTAAGTTACCGTGAGTATTTTTAAATTTTGGGTGTCGGGCTGTGCTATGCCTCGTTGGTAGAGGCCAAGTTTGTCTCGTCATGCCGGTGTTTTTGGAGGATCCTTCTCAGTTCTCGAAAGAGAGGCTGAAGTCAGAATTAATTGCGCACAATATAGCTTTGCCTCCGGGTGAAAGTAAGAAACAGGAGTATTTGGAACTTTACCTGAAAAACGTCGACGCAAAAAACGCTGCAGATTTCTCCAGCGATGAGGAGGAAGACCAGCCTGCCCAGGTTGACGGCGTGAGTTTACGGTCACACGTCAGTCTATGTCTAAATGTCTGTAACCGATTAACAATTGGTAATTTGTAACCAGCAAATAACTTGAGCTTACAGTTCGACTTTACTGCCAAATTATTCGATCTGTCCTGGCAATTACGAGTTTACAAAGGCCCGAACCACATTTCATGTCTTTACAAAGCCAGATTTTATTTCCTTGTGCAACTTTAGTCCTTGGCATGGCTCCTCCAATTAACAAGTCATTGTGCATGCGCAAAGTACTACTTTTGTCATAAAAATAATGCCCTAACTTATCATAATATATGTAAAGCAATGTTATTGTTTTCTCCAAAGTGTAATTCCAGTCAAAACCTTTAATATGTCATATAAAAGCACCAGACAGCATGAATGACATTGTATACCCAGCAAAGGGATTTGTAGTTATTTTTTGCCCTGTTAAATCACACGTATTCAGCGTCTCCCCCAGTCTCGGGCTAAGTGTAGCGCTGCAGCTGTTGCAGACCAGCAGTGCAACCGATACTCTCGGCCCTTCTGTCAGGTCAGAGCGGCTCGTCTCGTGCAGGCGGCAGGCGCTGCTGAACTGGGCCACTGGATTGGTGCCTCCCAAATGTGGGTCACCCCATAACATACCGCGAGGTGTCAGATTTAAAGTGTCAGCTATGCATGGCATAGTTACCATACCTTTTAAACTAGGAATTTATTTCTAACAGTTTGCCCCTGTTAAGTAAACCATGGTTGGGGTTTACTTGTTTTAAAGCCATTTTGCTCCATTATGAGCTCTCGATGTCCTTGGCCAACAATCTGAATTGTCAAGACGTTCCTCTCGGGCTCACTGCCCCCAGTAAACGGCTGCTTGATTGACTGTGCGCGCTGCCTTTCCCTCGTCCTTCTCTCAGCAGGAGCAGAGGCCAGAGGAGCCAGACATGTGGGACCTGACTGGCCTAACGGATGAGGACCTCAAAGCACATCTGCTGCAGCATGGCTTCCAGGCCGGACCCATCACTGGTGAGCACCCTCGGCCAGCCAGAGCATGGACCACAGTGTCTCTCTCTCTCTCTCTCTCTCTCTCTCTTGCAGCCAGAGCATGGACCACAGTCTCTCTCTCTCTCTCTCTCTCTCTCTCTCTCTCTCTCTCTCTTGCAGCCAGAGCATGGACCTCTCTCTCTCTCTCCTCTCTCTCTGTCTCTCTCTCTCTTGCAGCCAGAGCATGGACCACAGTCTCTGTCTCTCTCTCTCTCTCTCTCTCTCTTGCAGCCAGAGCATGGACCTCTCTCTCTCTCTCTCTCTCTCTCTCTCTCTCCCTGGGCAGCCGTGGCCTACTGGTTAGCACTCTGGACTTGTAACCGGAGGGTTGCCGGTTCGAGCCCCGACCAGTGGGCCGCGGCTGAAGTGCCCTTGAGCAAAGCACCTAACCCCTCACTGCTCCCCGAGCGCCGCCGTTGTAGCAGGCAGCTCACTGCACCGGGATTAGTGTGTGCTTCACCTCACTGTGTGCTGTTTGTGTTTCATTAACGATCATTAAGTCAATGCAATCAAATTAAATGCAGAGACCAAATTTCCCTCACGGGATCAAAAAAAGTATATAGAGAGAGGAAGTGTATGTGTATATATATATATATATATATACACACACACACTTCCTCTCTCTGTCTCTTGCAGCCAGAGCAGTGGACCACAGTCTCTCTCTCTCTCTCTCTCTCTCTCTCTCTCTCTCTCTCTCTCTCTCTCTCAAATTCAAATTCAAATGTGCTTTATTGGCATGACTCAGAAAATAGTGTTGCCAAAGCAGTAACATGACAATACAAACAGATACAATATTTGTTTTTGGGGGTCAAAGGAAACTTATAATACTAAACTAAAAGAAAGAAAACTTATAAATCTAAAGGAAACTTATTTAAAAAAAAAAAAACTGTATCTAAAGTAATTTGCGATTTGTAACAGAAAGGAAACTTAGAAAACTTTAAAAACTTTAGAGTTATGTAAGATTAATCTCTCTCTCTCCCTCTCCCTCTCCCTCTCCCTCTCCCTCTCTCTCTCTCTCTCCCTCTCCCTCTCTCTCTTTTCTCACTTCCTCGCTTTCTCTCTCTCTCTCTCTTGCAGCCAGAGCAGTGGACCAGTGTCTCTCTCTCTCTCTCTCTCTCTCTCTCTCTCTCTTGCAGCCAGAGCAGTGGACCAGTCTCTCTCTCTCTCTCTCTCTCTCTCTCTTGCAGCCAGAGCAGTGGACCAGTGTCTCTCTCTCTCTCTCTCTCTCTCTCTCTCTCTCTCTCTCTCTCTCTCTCTCTCTCTCTCTCTCTCTCTCTTGCAGCCAGAGCAGTGGACCACAGCAACAGTGTCTCTCTTTCTCTTGCTTTCTCCCTTCCTCTTTCTCTCCCTCTCTCTCTTGCTCCCCCTCTTTCTTTCCCTCTCCTGCTCTCTCTCTCTCTCTCTCTCTTTAATTATATACAGTTCTGGAGAAAATTAAGAGACCACTGCCCATTTTTCTGATGTCTTCCTACGGTTGCTGAGTGACATTCGAATGAGTTGATGGTCATATTCAAATTTGCAGTGGTTTCTTAATTTTGAAAATGACCGTCAACTCATTCCAATGTCACTCAGCAACTGTAGGATGACATCAGAAAAATGTACAGTGGTCTCAATTTTTTCCAGAGCTGTATATATTGTACTGGTATGGATACTATTGAGGTCAGATGAATAATCACATAGATGGCATTTCAAATAAAGAAAGCAAATAGATGAATTGCCATCAGATCAGTTTTATAATCCAACTGCATATTTTGTATGTTTGTTTTTTCCAACTGAGTTGTTAGTTTTGCTGTTTTCTGTTGTCAGCTACGACGCGGTTGGTCTATGAGAAGAAGCTTAGGAGGCTAATGGAGCCAAACACTCCAGCCCAGCTCAACGGCTCCGCAGACCAAGCCCTATACTCCGACAGTGAGGAAGAGGAGCAGGGAGAGGAGGAGGAATTGCCTGGTATGATGGCACCTTTCTCTTGAGACCCTTTACATTGATTTGGCATTAATCATGTTTTTAATGTGTGATGGATATATATATATATATATATATCTGTATTGCATGCTGATTTGTACAGGCCCAGAGACTGTCGCATGTGTGGAGAAGGACGCTGTTGGCAGTAAGGTCAGTGGAAGAGTTGATCTATCACGCAAGTCTGCCATCTGTTGGTAGAAGTCTGCCAGTAGTTCCAAAAATGTAGAATGACATGATATTTGGTGGTCTTATATGCTTGGTAGCTCAGTGCTGTTTCCTTTGGTCAAAGATGGTGCTCTAGGAAACTGACATGTCCCTGTACGGCTCAGCTTTCAGTGAGCAGAGATTTCTGTGTTGCCCACAGCGCCATCTGGTGGTAGAAGGCAAACATAGTCTCCAGACACACTTCGATACACTCTGTTTGAAATGCATTTAAACACACTTACTGTACAAAGCCCCCCCACACACACACACACGCACACACACACACGACTGTGCTCCTCTGGAGCCTGGCAGATAATTGAATTGCATCTGTTATGCTGTTGATATTTCCCACATTGGACAGATGGAGACTGCCAGTGTGGAAGACTGGTACCCTCAGTGTTTTATACCATCCAACAGACGGGTAAATATGTCATTACCAGGGAGTTTTTTTATCAACGTATGTTCAAATGTGCGTCTACATGTTCTGTCTCACAAAACACGAGTGTGCCCAACTGGGAAGCAATGTTAAAAACACGAGTGTGCCCAACTGGGAAGTGGTGATTTGTTTTGATTGGTGATATTTAAGAAAAAGATTATTTTTCTTGCCAAAAATTCAGGAGAAAATGTTGAGTTTGAATTTGTCCCTAATGAATTTTCATAAGTTGTCCCTAATGAATATTCATATATGGTGGAAATGCTGGATGGTGTATCTCGGCTCTGAGATGTGCATGGGGGATTGCTGTTGCCCCCTGGGTGATGGCTGTTGCCCCCTGGGCTGGCTCAGTGCCACCACGTTGGGCTTCAGTCGTTAATATTCCATCCAGCTGGCTCTCTAAACGTGGGGGGTTTAGATAAGCCCTTGCTTACTCAAGCTGGCTCTCTGAACGTGGGGAGTTTAGATAAGCTCTTGCTTACTCAAGCTGGCTCTCTGAACGTGGGGAGTTTAGATAAGCTCTTGCTTACTCAAGCTGGCTCTCTGAACGTGGGGAGTTTAGATAAGCTCTTGCTTACTCAAGCTGGTTCTCTGAACGTGGGGAGTTTAGATAAGCTCTTGCTTACTCAAGCTGGCTCTCTGAACGTGGGGGCCAATTGCTCTGGCAGTTAGCATGGCGCTAGCTGCGCTGTGATTTAAAACCATACTCTTTAAAACCGAGGTTTTGGAGTTTAACACGCAGCTGAGCACTAAGTTGAGCGTGATTGCTGTAACGACTCACATAGGATTAGCTGATTCCAAGTTAAACTCGGGTTAAACCAGAACTACTCTGATTTTGAATTTTAACCCAGCAGATGCAGTCTTAACTTAATGGTGGACGCATTTCAGGATCTTGCGGGATCTGTTTTTATGATTGTTGCAGCTAAATAAAAGTTTTTTTATGTATAATTACCAGTAGTTCTTACCAGAGATCTCGCACACTGTCCATTCCGCATGCAATTATTCATTAGAACACTATAGAACACAACGTTTCGGTCTCAGACCTTCATAATTACCACCAAAAAACTTTGGAAATGTAAAGTCAATTTCAAAAGTGATAAAACGCAAATATATCGTGAACTAGTCTTGTGGAAATCTGGAATCTGATTCTTCCATCCCCTCATCCACTGTGTTAATAAAATTAAATCAGTCAATCAACGAGGAGCAAAAATTATATTGATCGCTGCACTTCACCCCGACTATATAGCTATGGCAAACGAGGAAGAGCAGAGAGTCATCTCCACGGCGTTGTACGTTCATGTATGCCTGGGGTGCTTGAAATAGTGGACTGCACCCACATTCCACTCATTTTCCATGGCACCATGCGTATTCCAGCCTTTACGAATCAACGTAAGGCTACATCCCCTGATATTTGGTCTGCCTAAACATAACAAATATACACTAAGGCAAAATGCATTTGTGCGGTGTACATAATTAATGTCACAACTGACTTTAACGCCACAACTGACTTTAACGCCTGTGAAACACTTTAATGTGTCAAATAGTGGAGCAGACGTTTTGCAATAATATTAGTATGTAATAACATTATTTTTATAATATTACCGTTTCTATTCAGCTTTATTACACGGCTCTTCATAATGCTGCAGAATGCTTTGGGCTTTGTGCTTCTATTTCACGTCTTTCATATCACTACGCAAGAACTGGAACTTCATTCTAGTGTTAATTTCGTCAGACAAGACGAGAGGAAATATGTTCGTCAACGACCTTTTTTTTTCATGACTAAGACGAGACGATGACGAGACGGCAGTAATGTCCTGAAACACTGACTAAGACTATCTTAAGATGCATTATTGTTGACGAAAAAAGACGAGACTAAAATGTTTTGCATGAAATAAAAACTAAGATAAAATCTCTCTTCATTTTCGTCTACAAAATGAGAAGACAGAATATCTAGCTGTTACGTTTTCAAAATATTCCGAATGAGTTCATACGCAACAGCTTTCCTGTAGGCTAGTCTACGTGCTGTTGCTGCAACCCTGTGGCTGCAACACGAAACTACATAGAACAAGAACACTGGAGATTTCTGCCAGAGTTAGCAAGATAACTACTTAAGCTTTATGCCACAATGCTACATACTCAGAAGTTGAAGCTTCTCTCATGCAAATTAACATCCCCCAGAATGTCCATACGAAAATGTTCATCATGTAATGTCAACTATTTAACTAGTTAGTTAGACTGATGATGCAAAGTTTTCTAGCAAGTAAGCTAATATGGAAAGTTCGCTAGCAAGTTAGCTATGGCTAAGATGGAGAGTCTGTTTGGGGAATGTGTTGTGTTTGGGCATATATCGCCATCTAGCGAGGCGAAGTAAAACATTAATACTTTGGCCTACGACAGTGTTTCTCAACAAACTTTTTCAGTTTCAGGACCACTTAACTAACCCTAGCTTAAAAAAAAAAAGATTAGACCTACTTCAACAGTAGTCTATAATTAGTCTACACAATAGGCTTACTCACTGAACCACCTTGCTTATTGTCTTTGCACTTTGCTTATTGTGTGGATTCATACTGTATGATTTAAACTGGCATATCTTACATAGACAGTGTTGCAGAACTGTTTTTACATACAAGTTGGTTCAATATTGCAAACAACTCATCTATATTATATTTTACCACGTCTGCTCGCGGGCCACTTGGGATAGCTTGCGGACCACCAGTGATCTCCGGACCACACTTTGAGAAACACTGGTCTACGAATATGACAGTGTTCAGTCAATCAGTGGTCCAGTCAAATCTTTTACTGTATATGGTCAAATCCCAGCCGAGCTATAACTGTAGCTCGACTTACCTGTGCATGTAAACATACTGACTGACAAAAAATCAGAATGAGTAATTATAACAGACGAGTAGCCCTGTGGACACACAATATTGTTGGAAAATTGAGATGTGTGAAACACTATTTGACTCATGGTAATCAGAAATAATTTGTTATAAAAAAAAGACTAAAATGTGTTGACTAAAACTGACTAAGACTAAGATACTTTTAGTTTTCTTTTTGAGAAAACTAGACTAGACTAAAATGACGAGACTTTTAGTCGACTAAAACTTGATTAACAAAAATGATATTTGAATGACTAAATATGACAAAGACTAAAAAGGACATTTCGTCACAAGACTAAGACTAAGACTAAATTAAAAATAGGTGACAAAATTAACACTACTTCATTCACAAGTGAAAGCAGACTGTTGATCAGCTCCGCTGCGCGTCGGGGTCCGGTTCGCCCTGTCGGGACTTATTTTCCCAATAATGACCGGCGTTCTACATTATCCCTTACCTTTAAACTGTCAAATGGTTTGCGATAACAACATGGGCATTCGCAATGTAATCTAGTAGCGAGATGGCCTGGCAGTGTGCATGATGCGCACACATTTTCAACAGCAGCCTACGAACCACACCACAAAGGGCGAGCAACATAAGTCACCTGCGCAGTCCTCCACAATTTGGCAATCGACTGTGATGAGTCCCGTTTCCCTCAGCCACAAGGCCTTGGAGGACTTTCATAGGCTACTTCTGGCCTGATGCTGCTGATCTAGCAGGCAGGCAGTGCATTTCGCCAAGCCATTATTGCTAACCATTTCCGTTGACTGCATACAAGGGAATTTACCTTTTATGTTTCGTATAGTACGATCTACTGTGCGTTCATTTATTTTACTGACAATCTGTTTTTTTGTCGATTTTAGTTAGGCATTTGCCTATTTAAGCAACTCGTATTTTGTAGCCTTTATTGTAGGCTACAATTTAAAAAGTGACTAAGCTAATGACAGAGCAATTGCCCCGGGGAGTTTAGATAAGCCCTTGTTTACTTTCTCAAGCTGGCTCTGTGAACGTGGGGAGTTTAAATAAGCCCTTGTTTAGATAAGCCCTTGCGAAAGCCCTTGGTTTAGATAAGCCCTTGTTTACTTTCTCAAGCTGGCTCTGTGAACGTGGGGAGTTTAGATAAGCCCTTGTTTACTTTCTCAAGCTGGCTCTGTGAACGTGGGGAGTTTAGATAAGCCCTTGTTTACTTTCTCAAGCTGGCTCTCTGAACGTTAGATAAGCCCTTGTTTACATAAGCCCTTGTGAAAGCCCTTGGTTTAGATAAGCCCTTGTTTGCTTTTAGATAAGCCCTTGTTTACTTTCTCAAGCTGCTTCCCCCTTCTGTGGCTTTTAAACAGCTTTTCAACCATACGGCTGTTCAAACTGTTGCCGTAACTTGTGCCTGCTGCAGGTAAAGGGCCAAGACAAACCCACGAAGCCCACTCCAGCTCCCTCTGCGTTCTCCGTGACTGAACTGGTGGAGGAGGGGAGTTGTGTTCCTCTTGAAGAAATCTGGTGGTAGTCTTGGGGGGTATTCCATCAACCTTGCTAATGAAGGCGGCACTTAACAGAAATAGCCTGGCTTGAACTAGCGTAGACTTTCACTTGGGGCTGAAGCCGTTCCATTAACTGAAGTTAGCGGCATCTTGGCCTCGTTTATTCTAAGCGAGGGTTAGTTCAGCTTCATCTCTGCTCATGCACGAGGTAGAACAGTAGACCAAAACAGTAGATTGACGAAAAGAGGATATATGTAGTAAAATTAAAACAATACTAGACGATTTCTGTTCGATTTGGCAAGCGCCATCTACAGGATTTTCATCGAAAGTCATCAAATTTAACATCGAGAGAAAAAAAAAGATAGTTGCCTACAGAAATGGGAGAATAATGAAAGCATAGGCCTACATTTAAAACAACAATGCTAATGGTTTGAAATAAATTGGAAGTTTGATTAGCTTCACTCTATACAGTCATACAGTCTATGCTTGAACAAAACGAGTGAATGAATAAATAGTAGGCCTAAACTAAAAACAACTTTGGCATATGGACATTCAAAACTATCTTTAGCCTATGTTCTTAGATTACTGTAAAAGAGTTCACTCCAAATTATTATCTAGGTGTAGGTGGTCATAAAATAAATTAGTATCAACATAATAGTATTGTCTTCCATCCCAAAGTGTCCCAAAGTGTTTGAAATATAATTATCTGAAATGCAATATGGCTTTCAATTTGTCATTTATGCCTAGTATTTAATCTGTGTAGCACACAGTTGATTTGACATTCATGAACAATCGTCGACACATGAAGCAGTCTTAATTATTAGGTGCCTATAGGCCTGCAGGCTACAGAATTATCCTTTGGCTTGCATCAGATATAATAGCCCCCTGGCAAAGCATATTACTGTCGATGAACAGCCTACCAAATGTGCATGACCCTTTATCAACAGTATATGTCTTTCATTAAAGAGTATAACTAAAAATGTCATTATCAAGGTGATAAGCTATGTAGCCTTAATACTCGTATGGGAAGCGAACCTGTGAACACGCAAGAATATAAGTCCTTTGTTGTGTCGTCTCGCTGCACGTTACGCCACCACAGAACGTAAATGACCGAGAGTAGCAAGATCCCTAGAACCTGCGCCTTGCGTGAAGTTAAAACATTTTAAAGTCGCATAATCTTCATAAATTCTTTGGAGCAAGTGGATGTGTAAATCCATGCTTGGTGACACTGTCGGAAAAAACATTTCTAGGCCTACTTATATTTTTGAAGTTGTAGGCTACAGGTGACGAGAGCACAGGTTGACGGAACCATCTTTTTGGACTCGTTTTCCGAGTCCACAGCTTAATTAAGTGTGCTTGCATATTGGATTGATCAGAAAGCGAAACTAAATTTTCACCTAACGCATACGAAACTTGGCGTACATTATCCTTGGACCAAGCCTCACAAAAGTTACCGGAAGGATTTTTGATTTTTCGAAAGCGTTTGCCCGTCACAGCCAAAGCGAAATCGGGTGAAGCTCAAACAGAAAGTCGTCCATATCTCAGGAACACAGTCACATATCGATACCAAATTTTGTATATGAACTGGGGACTCCAGTGTGAGGGTGCATAAGCTAAAAAAAAAAAAGAAATATTCCAAAAGTTTCCATCATTTGGCAAACCACCCACAGGTATTTGGTAACTATCACCTTTCACCTTTACACTTGCACTTCTATCACAATGCCTTCCAAGTATGCACAATGTCTCTGGGCAGCCACAATGTCTCCGGGCAGCCTTGCCCAATCATGAAATCCTTGCTCTGCCATGGGATAGTATGGACTTACGAACTGAAATAGCAAGGAGAACAGTAGCTATATATAGCTTATATAATAGAGTTGTTTTCACATTGACGGTATTCAAATTAAATTTTTCCTTATTGTTAAATGTCATGATGGGAGAGTAATATTAAAAATGTTACAAGTATGCAAATGCATATGTTTACGGGAAATTAGGTTTTACTGGGTTGTTTTGTTGTAAAGACATGCAAGGCATTCTGGGCTGTAATGAACAGTGGTCGGCAGCACTCTATAGGCTACGTATTAATATGAATAGGTGTTTCTGTAAACTGTGTTTCTGTAGGGACAATAAACAGCTATCTCTGTTACAAAAACGAGCTGGTAATCGCTCATTGAAGAGGGAACTATGATAAAAAGATTGTTTTCCTAAAAGCATGGAGTTGACGAAAGAATAAGCAAGCAATGTCACGTTAATGTTAAATACATCTGAACGCTAGGTGGCAACGTTGTATTACATTTTACTAAATACGGTGGCATACGGAGCTTCATAAGTAAGGAAGATGCAAATATGTAATTTATCATGGGAAATTATTGGAAATGTTATTTCTTGTTTATTCTAATTGCAAACCACACACATCCATTCGTAATCACACGTACACTTTTAATACCTTGAAAAGACTCATTTTGTTTATTTGATGTTGCCTAGCAACTGGAACAGACTTCAGGGCAAAGATTCTAGAACAGAGCTTCAGAGAGACACATTTTGAGTTTGTGGCCAAGTACCTAAAATATCTAGCCTGGGTGTTCCCATGCTGCCTTGGCGCGATTTGAATCACGCTGCTAAGGCAGCCTGGAGACCATGGAGCAAATTTTCGCCTGAGATAGGGAACCAATCACAGAACAGGGGGAAAAGCAAGACGATGATGAGCTATGCACAGACGCATTTGATAGACATCCGTGGCACCCAATAAACGGATCTGGGCATTTTTTTCAAATACGAAAATGAGAAAATGAATGTTTGGTTCCCAGACCACGTCTCATTGAGAAGTGATGGCGCTAGCCAGGCTATAAAATATCGGTTTCCATGTGTATGTGCTGGATGGTGTGCGTCCTTTATGAAAGTAAGTGTTTTATGCAGTTACAGATATAATGAGTCATATGGTAGTGGTCAACATAAATGTGCCCCTTCTGTTATTAGAATGCTAAGCGGAGAAGCATGCTAAGCAGAGATTTAACATTATTCATTTTTTGTGTGGCTAGAAGCTAGGGAGGAGATGTTGCTGTATGGGATTTATGTTGCTTAGCGTGATGCCATGGTCATTTGATATGAGATGCTTGTACTCGTAACTTTAGGACTCCTATTTTTTTTTACTAAGAGTAATTCAGGAAGCATTTTAGCCCTAAAAAAGTAGCCTGAGTCTGTGACAACTTAAAAGAAGTCATGAAGACTCCTAACTCACTAAGACCGAACAATTTTTTTGTGGTGGCATTTCACGTCTTGATGTTTTTTGAAATCGTCTGCAGGAGCTAACAATCAGCGGGAACAATTTTGCATTGTAGGCATAACTAAGGGATGCAGTAACCCCACCAACAACAACCAAAACTAGCCTACTCATTGTCAATATGTACATTAAATGTAACGTTTCATTGTGAATCAAATTAAAATGTTCTCCTCCTTGCAAACGTTAGCATAGGCAGATGGTGACAGATTAATTTAATAATGTTGCTGTGTGGATCACGGTAAGTGTGAATGAAGTGGCCACTTCTTAATGGGACTCGCTGTATGGAAGTAGGCTAAGTAAAATAGAGATGCTTCAAATAAGATAAGGTTAGGATATGCCCGCTTGACAACGGCAGAGATAGAACTGGCCTTTGGCCATAGCAACCATCCATTTAGAACGACTGGCCTTCATAGCAACCAAAGATCTGAGCTGTGATTCATGTAGCCTACAGTATGCATTCAATGTGATGCAAAGTTTAGAAAGGTGATGAAATATACAGAGACAGGTCAAGAAATATAGTGCAATGTAGACAGTAGTATACAGTTGATTTACAGAAGGTGGTTTAGAGTAATATGAATTAAATATAAATGTGCAGTGTATTAGCAGTTACCTCATACAATAAGTAGAATAATGTATGTAGATGTAGCAGTAACAGTATAATAGTAGAAATAATAATATAGATATATGTATTAACAGAATATAATAAAACAGAATAAATATGGATATTCAATATGACAAATATATAACAGATATGTACATAACATACAGCTATGTGCAGTGTGGAAACAGTAGACGTCTGAAGAAGGGTGATTACCCGAAACGTCACGGAAAAATAAAAACAAGTGGGAGCAGAAAACCCTGGTTGAAGCGGACTTTTTCTCTTTTTTGTCCAGTGTGGAAACGGTGTCATTGTAGTGCAGAAACAACATTATAAGAGTAGTAAGAATAAGTCTATGTGCAGGATGAATAGTATAAAGATCAGTAGAATAACTATGTATAAATGTAATTACAGTAGGCCTATGTACATTTGTAAATAAATAGAAAACTATGGGTGAGAGGGATAAATTATTTTTTTTTAATCGTAAAAGTAAATTGCATTCAATTAAACTGCAATTAAAAATCTTTCCAGTAGGCTTTAATGTCACGCAAAAAGTACAACCAAAGCTGAGCTTGATCAACTAGAACATCTAAAGAACCAGAACTTGAGTGTAGTTTTTTGCTGGGTCCCAGGCCATGTTGGTCTGAGGGGAAATGAGAAAGCGGACAGTGCTGCTAAGCAAGCCCTCAATGAAGAAGTCACAGAATGTGAAATCCCTGCCCCAGACCTTAAACCTATACTGAACTCTTACATCTCAGATAAGTGGCAATCTGAATGGGATTAATGTACTAACAACAAGCAAGGAATGTGAATTTTGGCACATTTTCATGATCCACTGGGTAAAATTACTCCTATTGTGGCTATTAGAGACATGCGTTCATGAGTATCCAGCTACATTCAATGAGTTAAGTAAAATACATTCACACACACAAAAAAAACATCACTAATGTTGTGGACATATTCTGAGATACATCAATAGGCTCTCAAAACAACCCCAAACAGACATAAGGTCTTTATAGAGCAAATCCATATAGATTATTTGTCAAATAAACCAGTAAAACCGAATAAAACAGATAAAACAGAACAGGATGGAATATATAACAGTCACACTCATAGCTCATATTTTTAAAATAAATCAGTGAAAAAGTATCCTGACAAACAAGCAGCATTTTAATGCCTTAGTCATATTTCATAATTTAAATTTTTCAATCATAATTTTTCTCTAGGTTACCTGATTTTGAGAGGTGCAAGACGTGTGACATTATTTATTTTTGCAGCCAATCACTGCTGTTGTTTTATTTTATTGATTTGATTTTAGTCATAGAAGCCAAATTCAAAGGCAGGCCACAGGTAAAATCCAACTAACCGCATTCACCCCGCAAGGCAATAGTTGAATAGAGCTTTTGAGGTATTACCACTGCTCCAACACTGAAAGGCACTGTTAGAATGCTTGGATCAAGCCAGGTTCAGCATAGCGTATTTCACTCTGCTCACGTTGGTGACCGGACCAGGGCAAGCACACTTTCGCAGTTCCTGCCGGAAATGCAGTCTAGTTTAGCTTGAAAGTTAACCTGCTACGGAGCAGGTTAGTTCTGTGGCATAAATTCCCATGGTTACCAAGCTGGGATTCACGTTAACCTCATTAATGGAACGGAATTCTCACTAAAATTAGCGAGACTTATCGAAATAAGCCAGGTTTGGCCTTTAGCGAGGTTGATGGAATACCCCCTTGGTCTCAAAGTGGGTTGTGTGGTGTTGGGTTAAAGTGTGGTAGCACTGTGGTGTTGGGTTAAAGTGTGGTAGCACTGTGGTGTTGGGTTGAAGTGTGGTAGCACGCACTCAGGTGTTGGGTTGAAGTGTGGTAGCACTGTGGTGTTGGGTTGAAGTGTGATAGCACTCCGGTGTTGGGTTGAAGTGTGGTAGCACGCACTTAGGTGTTGGGTTGAAGTGTGGTAGCACTGTGGTGTTGGGTTGAAGTGTGGTAGCACTGTGGTTTTGGGTTGAAGTGTGGTAGCACGCACTCAGGTGTTGGGTTAAAGTGTGGTAGCACTGTGGTGTTGGGTTGAGTTTGGGTTTGGAGTGTGGTAGCACGCACTCAGGTGTTGGGTTTGGAGTGGTCATTATATCCTTTGCTATTCCCTAGGAAGTGTATTTGGCTCCTGATAACAATGCTCTTTATGCCTCAATGCCTCTTTACCTACTGTAGATTGAGAAGAAGCGCTATTTTACCCCAAAGACCCAGCCAGCGTTGGTGCATAATTGGAACGGTGATGAGCCAGCGTCGGTGCATAATTGGAACAGTGATTGGAGACCAGAGTCATGTGGAAGGCGGGTCAGTGGTGTTGTGAAATCAGACTGCTCACCAGCACAGGCGTCCTGTTGATTGGATTTGTGTGGGCTGGCAGTGACTTTACATTACATTAAAAGCGACTAACAACATGGTAAACAGTTTACATTTTAGAGCAATTCTCAACAATTTTAGGACAATTTAAAAAACATTAGAGTACAGTAAGAATAAGTGCATCAGTGAGTGCTGTTTTTAACAGTTACGTGTCAGTTTAAGACGGCTGGTGAGTGCTAGGATCAGCAAGACTTGTTGTAAGTGTTGCTATGAGAGGAGATGTTCTCTAAAGAGCTGGGTCTTCAGGAGTTTTTTGAAAATGGAGAGGAATGTCCCTGCCCTTGTAGGAACTGGCAGTGTGTTCCACCAACGAGGAACAACAGATGAGAAAAAGTTTGGATTGGCCTGGCGTTCGGTGGTAGAGCTAGGCGTCGTTAGATCTGAGGAGCGCAGCAGTCTGGAGGTAGCGTATGTCTGTATGAGGGCATTCAAGTAGGTGGGAGCAGAACCGGAGACTACTTTGTAGTAGTGTTGCACGGTGTATCGATACTAAAAGGTATCCACGATGCCTTCCGCAAAAAAAAAACGATACGATTTCCGGCGTTTTTAGAATCGATACTTTATTAAAATTGCGTTCTGTGTCTGCGTGAACTGCTGCTCTCACTGCTCCTTGCACGCATCTAGGCAAGTGGGCGTGTCAAGCAGGCAGCTCTGAGTGAGTGAGTGCGCAGCCAGCGTCAACATACAGTAGTTCTTTGCCGACCCGTTCCTCGGCCTTGTGGATAAAACAAAAGGTGAAGTGAAATCTGCAACTATTTCGGATACATCGCATGAATAGTGAAGGCAAACCATCAGGTACACAGAGGCCCGTTTGTGAAATATGTTTCAAAGTCATTTAAAGCAGTAGGCTACGCATGGAACTTGGCTAAACACCTCATGAGACATATCCCAACATTTTTTGTTCAAAGAACGACAGGTTAACGAATATGCTATAGAAAACACGACTACATGGTTAGTGCCAAGTTCTTCTCTTCTGTTTTAGTCTAGCCTAAGTGAAAGCGAGTATGGTTCTCTGGGATAAAAGCGAACCTTCCTTCATCAATGAATTTTTGCCGAGACATAACGAGCTGTAATCATTTTGACGAGACATAACGAGCTGTAATCATAGGGTGCTAACATTGATGAAAGCGCAATGTTCACGCCAGAATAACATTACCATAACTTGTAAACAATCTATTTCATGTTCGGTAAGTACTACTGGTAATATTTGTCATGGCATGTAGACTGCAAATTGTTCAGTAAGTATTGCCCAAATGTAGGAAAGGCTACCCGAAATGCGCTAATTAAAGCCCACAGCATATAATACCACCAAAGCATGTTGAGTCCTATTAATAATAGCGCCTTATTGTTATGTGGTAGCAAATCATGTTATCAAAGAAATAGACGTAGGCTAATGTAGGAATGCACACAGACATATTGCAACAGGTAATGGTGTAGGCCTATCTGACGAAGACCTGAGTGGTTGGAATGTCGTACTTGTACACTGGCTTTAAAGAAGACTATCCTCACATTTTTTCCCTTTGCAACTGTCAAAGAAATCCCATGAACACGGGAAGGCCTAGGGAAGCCTATACTGTACATCAGATGGCCTAAAGATTAGGCCCCTCTGCATAGCATTCAGTGATTTGCATGCAGTAATTTCAACACTGACCTTGATCTAGCCTAGTTTGGCTATTTAAAGCTACTTTATTGGCAAAACACAACACAATGTAAACGAACTATAACAAAAAATAAAGGACTTAATCACACAAAGTAGGCCTACTATTTTACTGACTATAAAAATAATAATTATGTTGGAAGTTTAGAACCCAGAATTGACCTGCACACTACAAAAGTGCACCGAATTCAACACAAATGACTCAGTACACTTGGAGGAGGTATGAGTCCTTTCTTTTCCAGATATCTTAGGATTTTCACTGTGCAGGCTGGGAGACCTGTCAGGAGGGCGTTGCAGTAGTCGAGTCGTGAGATGACTATCGCCTGAACCAGAAGTTGGGTAGCAATGAAGGGAGGCGGACTGGTGCTATACATAAACAACAGATGGAGCAATCCCAGACATGTAACAGTGAAGGAGACTGTATGCTGTAAGGATGTGGAGTTACTAGCGGTCAGTCTACGACCATACTACATGCCGAGGGAGTTCTCATGCGCCATTGTTGTTTGTGTCCTACGTGCGCCTCAAGCCCTCCCGGACACAGCGTGTGGCGTCATTCACTCTACAGTCGCTAGGCTCCAAACTCAGCACAGTGATGCCCTCTTTGCGATCTCTGGTGACTTCAACCACATTACACTGGATTCCACCCCCACAAACTTTTACCAGTTTGTTGACTGCCCATCTAGGAAAAACAGGACAATAGATCTCAGGTATGCAAACGTGAGGGATGCTTACAGTGCCACCCCCCTTCCCCCACTGGGGAAGTCGGACCATAACCTCATTCATCTTCAGCCAATGTACAAGCCAAAAGT
Organism: Alosa alosa; assembly: GCF_017589495.1. NCBI lineage: Eukaryota > Metazoa > Chordata > Actinopteri > Clupeiformes > Clupeidae > Alosa > Alosa alosa. The sequence continues at coordinate 36,607,053 of NC_063192.1, read as the reverse complement.
TCAAAGGCTACCAGTTGCCACGCGCACCTTCAGGAAGTGGACACCGGAAGCGGATGAGGCTTTGAGAGACCGCTTTGAGTCCACTGACTGGAGTGTACTACTGAATGGAGAGGACTTAGAGGAGGTCACACATTGCACTACTGACTATCTGAACTTCTGTATGGACATTGTTGTTCCCACAAGGACTGTACGCTGCTATCCAAATTACAAGCCTTGGATAACCAGTAATGTCAAGACCCTTCTCAATAGGAAAAAGATGGCGTTTAAGGAGGGGGACATGGCAGAGCTGAGGCGAGTACAGGGGGAACTCAAGAATAAGCTGAAAGAGGCTAAGGAGGACTACAGAAGGAAGATGGAACAGAAGCTGCAAGATAACAACATGAAGGAGGTGTGGGACTGTATGAAATCTATCACTGGCCTTAAGAAGAGCAGCAGCTCTGTGGAGGGAGACCTGGACAGGGCGAACCAGCTGAACCACTTTTACAACAGGTTCGATTGCCCATCCCCCAGCCTCCACCCCACCTCATTACCAGTGCAACACTCACCCCCACCATCACTGGATATTGCACCCCTCCCCCACATGGCGACCACGAACAACGAGGTGACAACGACCTCAGTCAACAGCCATCAGACACACAGACCCCAGATGCTGCCCGCCTCCCCTCCCCCCCTCCATCATCACTGCTGATCAGGCTATCACACCTCTCCCCCACATGGTGACCACGAGTAGTGCGGCAACAATGGCTTCAGCCAATGGCCATCAGTCTCTAGCCACACGACAACCCTCACAGAAGCACCCCACCTCCTCCTCACCCTCCACTCCCCTCATCCCCCCCCATCATTTCAGCGGACTAAGTAAGTTATCTTTCAAAAAAACTTCATCCTCGTAAGGCAGCTGGGCCTGACAGACTGTGTCCAAGGCTGCTCAAGGCCTGTGCTGCTGAACTGGGGGAGCCACTGAAGCACATCTTCAACTGGACAGAGCAGGCTGTACTTCCTGAGAAGGCTGCGGTCCTTCAATGTGTGCAGCAAGCTCCTCAGGATGTTCTATCAGTCTGTTGTGGCCAGCGCCCTCTTCTATACAGTGGTATGCTGGGGAGGAAGCACAAAGAAGAAGGATGCTGGACGACTTGACAGGCTGGTAAGGAAGGCTGGCACTGTAGTGGGAGCTGAACTGGAGTGCATCACTTCAATATCTGACAAAAGGACCCTAAACAAACTGATCAACATCTTGGACAATGAATGTCATCTGCTCTACAGCACTATCAAAAACCAAAAGAGCTTGATCAGCTGGAGACTTCGCTCAGTGCCATGCACAACTGAAAGGCTGAGGAAGTCATTTGTTCCTAGGGCCATTGAACTGTTCAATGCCTCACTAAAGGGGAGAGGAGAGATAGACTTCTCTGCTTAGTCTGTCTGCCTCTCCACCCTCTCCATGTCCATGTTTTTTGAGTACTGACTGCCCACTACTGCTTACTACTGTTTTACTACTGTTTTACTAATGTACACAGCCTAATGTTTTCACTACTGTTTTACTGCTACACTGTTTTTCATGCTATATTAGCACACATGATCAATGGCTGCGGTCAGGCTTCTGATACAATACTGAATGAATGAATGGCTATAACCCTATTACCTCAACCTGTTCTTGCACTGAAATTGTTTTTTATTTTACCTTGTCTACACTATACTTTACTCTCCTATTTGTCTATATTATTTATGCTGGTCTCTAGACCTTACTCTTGCACTGTTGAACTAATGTTGGACTACTTTTTGCACCTTCACCATGACACTCACTCCCTTTAGCACCTCACCAGTCCCAGCCCTGTCACTACAAGCGTCTTTTGCTTGATCACCCTCAAGCACATTGGACTTTCCTAATTTAATTTATATAGTGTATTTAGTTTTGTTAGTTTTCTTATCTTTCTTATCTTCTACTGTCTTTATTGTACAGTGGAGTTTAGTTATATGTTTATACTTATACTTATGTTTACCATTTCTGCTGTAAGTGCATGTTGTGTGTTATGTCTGTATGCTACTGAGACCCTTGAATTTCCCCTTGAGGATCAATAAAGTATCTATCTATCTATCATCTTGAGTTAAGTAAGTCCTGATTTTCCGTATGTTGTAGAGTGCGAAACGGCATGACCGGGCGACTGCGGCAACATGATCTGAGAAGTTTAGTTGGTTGTCGAGAACAACTCCTAGATTTCTTGCAGTCCTGGTAGGTGAAACAGACAGGGAGTCAAATTTGATGTTGATGTCGCGGTGTATGGTAGGTTTAGCTGGGAGGACCAGTAGTTCAGTCTTTGAGAGGTTCAGCTGGAGGTGGTGTGCCTTCATCCATGTAACTATGTCTGAGAGGCAATCCGAGATCCGTGCTGAAACCAAGGGGTCATCAGGTGGAAAGGACAGATCGAGCTGTGTGTCGTCTGCATAGCAGTGGTATGAGAAGCCATGCGAACGGATAATCTGTCCCAAGGAGGTGGTGTAGATAGCAAAGAGAAGGGGGCCCAGCACTGAGCCCTAGGGGACCCCTGTGGTGAGATGGTGAGGTGCAGATAGCTGACCAAGCCATGATACGTTAAACGAGCGTCCTGTGAGGTAGGATTCAAACCAGGAGAGAGCAGCTCTGGAGATTCCCATGTCGGCGAGTATAGAGAGAAGGATACGGTGATTAACCGTGTCAAAGGCAGCCGATAAGTCAAGCAGAATGAGTACTGATGACCGAGCAGTCGCCCTGGCTTCTTTTAAGGCTTCTGTTACAGACAGCAGAGCCGTTTCGGTAGAGTGGCCACTTTTGAACCCAGACTGATTTGGATCCAGAAGGTTGTTCTGTGAAAGGAAGTCAGAGACCTGTTTGGAGACTGCTCGTTCAATGCCTTTGGATAGGCAGGGCAGGAGTGAGACAGGGCGGTAGTCCTCGACTTGAGCAGGGTTGAGAGAAGCTTTCTTAAGTAACGGTGTTACCCGGGCCATTTTGAACGCTTTTGGAGGTTAGCGAGGCATTGATCACGTGTGATGGCGGGTGCGATGGTCGGGCTGATGGACTGAAGTAGGCTCGTAGGTATAGGGTCCAGCTAGCATGTGGTAGGACGGCTGCATGTCAGGAGTCTAGAAACTTCACTCTCGGAGAGCGGCGTGAATGCTGAAAAAGATGTTCCAGCAGTCCCTAGAGGTTGTAGGAGTGCAGTATCTGAGTCAGATGCGTTGAGTGGACATGTAGAGAATTGACTGCTGATTGCCGCCACTTTGTTTGTAAAAAATGAGGCGAGGGTATCTGCAGTAAGGCTGGATGGAGGAGGAGGCAGCTGAGGGTTGAGTAGCGATTTGAAGGTTGAGAAAAGTTTTCGAGTGTCTATAGCGCTGTTGATTTTGTCATTGTAGAAAGCCGTCTTAGCAGCAGTGATGCTGGCTGAGAAGGAGGTCAGGGGTGTCTGGTAGTTTTTGAGGTCATCAGTTAGTTTGGATTTGTGCCATTTCCTCACGCGGCTCTGAGTTTGGCGCGCTGCGATCGGAGGGTATCATTTAGCCATGGATGAGAGTGTTTGGATCGAGCTGGCCTTGTGGTAAGAGGGCACAGCTCGTCTAGACACAAGCTCAGTGTGGAGCAGAGCGAGTCTGTGGCCTCATTAACCTCCAGAGAGGAGAAGGTGTTGAGTGGAGGTAGACCGGAGGCAACCACAGAGGAAAAGTGCGTTGGAGACAGGTTCGGATGTTGGTGGCGAACGTGACCATCGGGCTGAGGAGCCGGAGGCTGTTCTGTCAGGCTGACGTTGAATTGGATGAAGAAGTGGTCAGAAAGATGGAGAGGCGTCACCATGAGGGTGTCTGTGCTGCAGTTCCAGTGAAGATCAAGTCAAGCTCTTTGCCAGCTTTGTGAGTCGGTGGGCTTTGAACCAGTTTGAGGTCAAAGGAGTGGATCAGGGCAAAAAAAAGTCCGCTGAGCCTGGGGCATCTAAGTGGATGTTCATATCGCCGGAGAACAAGAAGCGGACAGTCATGCTCAGGGATGGAGGACAGCAGAGTGTCAAGTTCGTCCATAAAATTCGCCCTAGTTGGCCTGGAGGGTGGTAGATGACCAGCACGTAGAGTTTTGCTGGGGCAATCACTGTGATGGCATGGAATTGAATGAGACATATTTGTTTGAAGGCAGTAGTGGGGTGAATTTCCATTTGTTGGAGATCAGCAGGCCCGTCCCGCCTCCTCGTCCAGATGGGCGAGGGGTGTGGGATAGTGTAAGGTTAGTGGAGAGTGCAGCCGGGGTGGCAGTGTTCTCTGGTTTGATCCAAGTCTCAGTGAGAGCAAGGAGTTCCAACAAAAGGTGGTTGGCATGGCCAGCTATCAAGTCCGTTTTGTTGACTGCGGATTGACAGTTCCACAAGCCCATGGAGAAGGAGGTTTCTGTAGGTGAGGACCGTTTAAGTTGCTGGAGGTTAAGGCGATTTCTGCCCCTTTTGGCATGATGCGGTTTTCTGCGATGGCCGGTGATAACAGATATGGTGGAATGGCACATTTTTGCCTTTGTCGGCGCCTGTGCTCGGTGAACTTGCACAGGTAAACTTGCTCGTCTTGACCGCGTCCGTCTTACACGAGTATGGCTGAAACGAGGGCTGACGCTGACGCTTCAGCAACAGCCTCTATTGTTATGCTGACAGGAATTGCATGCAGCTGTCCTCGTGTCTCACTAATGATGAATCAGCGTACACCGCCCTCTGACGTTCGCACAGCTTAGATTGTTCAAAAGGGTGTTGCTGTCAACTGAAAGTCCGCTCGCTCACACCGACCGAAACTCGCAGTTTCAAGTAGCCTCCTCCCTCAGCTGTTCCCAAACGCCCAGAGTCCAATTCTAATGAATTGGAGAGGATTGGCCAGTAGTAGCCTGTGTGTTCTTCCTTTCTCTCTCCCAACTCACTGCAGTTGTTGTCACTTTATGGGGTGGGTTTGGTTTGGTTGTGCAACATGTCCTCATGCCTGTACAGGTGCTGGGTAAACATGTCTACATGCCTGTACAGGTGCTGGGTAAACATGTCCTCATGCCTGTACAGGTGCTGGGTAAACATGTCCTCATGCCTCTACAGGTGCTGGGTAAACATGTTCTCATGCCTCCTCTACAGATGCTCATGTTCTCATGCCTGTACAGGTGCTGGGTAAACATGTTCTCATGGCTCCTCTACAGATGCTCATGTTGTCATGCCTTTACAGGTGCTGGATAAATTCACGATGACGGGCCATTCCCTCCTCTACTCTCCACCCATGTCCGAGTTCCGGCAGCAGATGACCGTACTTGTTTTGTTCCTAATTGATCCTATTAAATACTCCTGTTTCCTACTGACTTCTCTGTTTTCTGGGATAAGCATGTTGGACGAGGGACTCACCTTCTTTAGTCCTCTGTGTGGTCGTCTGGGCTTTCAGGTCACCTGATCTGCATCGGCTCCTCCTCTCCACTCACATCACAACGATGCGCTCCACTCACTCACACTGGAGTTGAAACGGGTTTAGCTCTGGGAAAGTGGAGTTAGATAGGTTTAGCTCTGGGAAGTGGTAGGGTGGAGTTGAAATGGGTTTAGCTCTGGAAAATGGAATTGAAATGGGTTTAGCTCTGGGAAAGTGGTAGGGAAATCAAAGGGGTTCTTTTGTTTGCTACACTCAGTTAGGCACTCAATTTAACACTTGCTGGAGCTTTCCAGAGAGTTGTAGGTAAAGTTATTTTTCTTTACTGTGGCATCAATTCTAACTGTGACATCAACTTGGAACTGTGCTGAGTTAAGACATGTTGGGTGATGGGTTAAGACATGTTGGGTGATGGGTTAAGACGTGTTGGAACTGTGATGGGTTAAGACATGTTGGGTGATGGGTTAAGAGAGAGCTTCCATTCAGAGCTTCCATTCAGTCCTGTTGGAGAGGAAGTTGCTAAACTCCAACTTCAGAACTTCAATCACAGAGAAGCCTTTCAAGCTTGCGTGTGTGTGTGTGTGTGTGTGTGTGCGTGCGTGTATATATGTGTGTGTGTGTGTGTGTATATATGTGTGTGTGTGTGTGTGTGTGCGCGTGTATATATGTGTGTGTGTGTGTGTGTGTGTGTGTGTGTGTGTGTGTGTGTGTGTGTGTGTGTGTATATATATATATATATATATGTATATATATATATATATATATATATATATATATATATATATATATATATATATATATATATATATATATATGTATATGTGTGTGTGTGTGTGTGTTCTTTCTTTCTTCATGGATTCCTAAGCCTTAGTATGTATTAGTGGAGTGACCTCGATGGTAATCTGCTGTGTGCTGAAGCTCATATGCTGCTGGGTCATGGGGTAGAATTCCTCAATGGATGAAGCTGGGGGTTAAAAAAACTGAACTGCTGTTGTACAATGATTTTTATTTTTTTAACCGTTTTGTCCAACTCTGGCTCTGTTCCTCCTGATGGTCTCTGTGAAGCTCACGCCTGCTGGCTCTGTTCCTCCTGATGGTCTCTGTGAAGCTCACGCCTGCTGGCTCTGTTCCTCCTGATGGTCTCTGTGAAGCTCACGCCTGCTGGCTCTGTTCCTCCTGATGAGTCTCTGTGAAGCTCACTGGCCAGTTGTTCTGTTTGCTGTGTCCTCTGCAGTGTCAAGTGCCCGTGACTGATGTCCTCATGGAAATCTTCCCAGAGATGGAGAAGACCCCAACTGGCATCTCGTAAGTGAAGCCTGCACACCAAAACATCAGCATCTAATCAGACTGAACACGATGAATAAAACATCAGCATCCATCCATAAATCAGACTGAACACAATGAATCCTAAAACATCAGCATCCAATCAGACTGAACACGATGAATCCTAAAACATCATCATCCAATCACAAATCAGACTGAACACGATTAATAAAACATCAGCATTCAATCACAAATCAGACTGAACACGATGAAGTAGCTGTCAGGAAGGAACCCAAAAACGAGTCCAGACAAGATATCTGAACATTTGTTCACAGAAATCCCCCCCGAGCCTCAATTAGCTTCTTAAATTTGGAGCTAGTTCTAGTTCTCCTTTTAGCATTGCTGGGTCAGCATATTGCCTCTGCCATTTGTTGGTCCTAAATTGTTGCTGAAACAGCTTTTTACCCCACTTGTTTTACACACAACTTAATGCTGCATCTACACTTTCTCTCTCTCTCTCTCTCTCTCTCTACCCCCTCTCTCTATCCCCCCCCCTCTCTCTCTATCCCCCCCTCTCTCTATCCCCCTCTCTATCCCCCTCTCGCTCTCTCTGTCTAGCCCCTCTCTCTCTATCCCCCCTCTCTCTCTCTCTCTATCCCCCCTCTCTCTCTATCCCCCCCTCTCTCTATCCCCCTCTCTCTCTATCCCCCCTCTCTCTCTCTCTCTCTCTCTCTCTCTCTCTCTCTCTCTCTCTCTCTCAATTTCAATTTCAATGGAGCTTTATTGGCATTACTCAATGAAGCAGTGTTGCAAAAGCAAACATATAACAAAACAACACAGATACAACATCTGTTTAAAAAATACAAATAAAATAATAATAATAATAATAATAACAAAATGATAATAATTAAAAAGAGAAAATAATAAATGAAATGTATAATGATACAGTATTACTATATACTGTATATTTATCAATGTGCTATCATGGGTATTGGTTATTGATATAAAGCAAAGCATGTCACATTATGGGTCACTCACTTCCTCGATTTATGACATGTTAACAGGTACTCTTGGCGAAGTTTTAAACAACTTGTATGCTCTCCCAACAAGTATGGGAGCTTGTCTTCATTTTCTAATAGTTCAAACTAAGGTATAATTTGGCTGAATTGAAGGAAATATTGGTTCCTGACTGTTGAATTTACTGCATTCAGTGAGGAAGTGTTTTTCATCTTCTACTACTCCCTCACTGCACTGCAAACACAACCTTTCCTCCCTAGGAAGCCAGGTTTGCCTGTGTCTTCCCATTTCTAAGGCCAGAGAGTGTTCACTTAATCTATAGGATGTTAGTAATTTTCTTTGTTTGTACTCGGTAATTTCTTTTAGATAAGATGCAAATTCATAATTGGTTTTGATTTTTTGGAAACATTTCAATTTGTTGGATTGTTGAAATATTGTTTAGCCAATATTTGTAATATTCTTCTTTTGTTATTTTTTCGATATGTTTTAACTTTGCCTGAGACATGTCAGGTGTATTCAAATTCAAATTGTGTTTTGATATAAGATAATCAAAAGGATCTCTCTCTGGGTGGGTTCTCCTCTGTAGAAGGGCACTGTGATTATATTCCTCTGGTTTTGAGGACAGTACATGGTGATAGAATTTGCATGCTCTTTTTTGAATATCAACTAATAGTGGATATCTTCCAAGTTCTGCTCTGCATGCAATATTTGTTGCATTCCTGTGTACCCCCAAGATGTTCTTACAGAATTCCAGGTGTAGTGTTTCTGCTGGGCTTTTGTCCCATAGCTCATAATTATCTTGATGTTTTATGCCCCAAATTTCACTGCCATATAAGATAATGGGCTTGATAACCGAATCAAAACTCTTTTGCCACAATTTGATAGGGGTGTTGTATTGGTATAGAGATTTTCTTCTGCAATAATATGTTCTCCGTGCTTTGTCAACCAGGTCTTTAATAGCCAGATTAAAATTGCCCGTGGAGGAAATATTTAGGCCCAAATAGTTATAGCTTGTCACTTGGGAAATCTGCTTTCACCAAGGGTGAAATTATATTTATTGTCTGTTGAACGTGTCTTTTTTTTAAAATATCATTATTTTAGTTTTTTCTTTATTTATGGGGAGGTTCCAAATTTCAGAGTCATTTTCCAGGATTGACAGACTCTCTTTTAGCCCCTCCTCAGTTGGGGACAGAAGTAGGAGGTCATCCGCAAACAGGAGACATTTAATGTCTCTACCCCCAATTGTGACTCCTGATAGTTTGGATTTAGCTATGTCTGATGTTAGATCATTGATGTATAAATTGAAGAGTATAGGACTAAGACTACAACCTTGCCGAACACCTTTGGCTTGTTTAAAGTATGACGTTCTTTTATCATCGATTTTGACACAACATCTGTTGTTTTTGTATATATCTTTTATAAGGTCATAGATTCTCCCCCCTATCCCATTTTCTGTCAGTTTAAGTAAGAGTCCATCATGCCAGACTGAATCGAAGGCCTTCTTGAAGTCTACAAAGCATCCAAAAAGTTTTCCTCTGTTGATGTTCTGTACATATTTTTCAATTAATGTCTGTAATGTATATATGTGGTCAGTTGTTCTGTGTTTTGGCATGAACCCGATCTGAGAGTTACTTAGAACCCTATTTTCCTGTAAGAATTCTACCATTCTGTTATTTATGATGCTACAGAAAAGCTTTCCTAAGTTGCTGCTTACAGCAATGCCTCTGTAGTTGTTTGGATCTAGTTTATCTCCGTTTTTTGTAGATTGGAACGATTTGATTTTCTTTCCATGGCGTGGGAAATGACCAACAGCTAGAACTAGATTGAAAAGTTTGAGAATGGCTTGTTTCAGTATTGGGCTGCTGTACTTAATCATTTCATTATGTATCCCATCGCACCCACATGCCTTTTTGTTTTTTAGGGTTTTTATTTTTTCGTTTAGTTCAGCTAGTGATAAAGGGGTGTCTAGATTGTTCAATTCATTTTTTACTTTTGATTCCAATTCTTGTAATTTATCAGTCAATTGTGTTTGGAGTGGATTTAGTTTATCTTCACTGTAGAGTTGCCAAAAAATGGTCTGTCAGATGTTTGCATCACATAGGGGATCTGTTTAGTGTTTTTGGTGATCTCAAGTTTGTTCCATAACTCCCAAAATGAATTTTGATCGACAGCATCTTCTATATCTTGTAGCTTTTTATTCATGTATGTGCCTTTTTTCTGTCTTAGTAATGATTTGTATTTGGTAAGAGTTTGTTGGTATAGTAACCGTGTGCTTATATTTGTTTGTTCCCTATGTTTCTTATTTGATAGTGTTCTTAACTGTTTCCTTAATGTTTGACATTCTTTGTCAAACCACTCGTTCTTTTTAGTTTTAGATTTCTTTTTTCTTGTATTTTTTTTCTTTACTTTTAGTATTTTCCTGGCCACTAAATTAAACATTTCAGAAATCTTTTCTGTCGCTAGATTTATGCCTTCTCTATCCTCTTGAAATTTTGTGAACAAAAATGTGTATATAAGGTTTTCAATTTCGGTACTATTAAGTTCAGTCTCATATTGAAGCACACTGTCAGTTCCCCATCGAAATTGAGTTGGCAGGGGATAGAGTTTAGTTTCATGTTTTTGGGATGTTTTTGTTTGACTCTCGTTTTTTAAACTCCAGTGATGTGGCTGTGGTCTGAGAGTGGAATTTGAGGCATAACCATAAAATAATTAATGTAGCTTGGATCAATATCTGTTATTGCATAGTCTACAACACTACTACCAAGATGTGAGCAGTAGGTGTACCTACCCAGAGAGTCACCTTTGATTCTACCATTAGTGATGGTGAGACCCAGGCTTTTACAAAGCTGAAGCAGCTGTTTGCCATTTTTGTTAACTATATTATCAGCACTCTGACGTGATCTTTCAAATTTGTTTTCATTTATTTGAGCTTCAGTGATATATGCATAGCCATTTGGGTTTATATAATCTTTTTCTGTACCTGTTCTTGCATTCATGTCTCCCATTAGCAAAACTGATCCTTCAGATTGGAATTGTATGATTTCTGAATGCAGAATTTCAAAGGTTTCTTCAGAGTAGTAGGGTGATTCATATGGGGGTATATAGATGGCGCACAGATAGATGTCAAAATCTGAGAAAGTGAGCTCCTTTTTTAACTTAATCCATATATGTGACTTTCCCTTCTTTACAGGATAAATATGATCAGTAAGAGTATCTTTAAGCAATACTACAATTCCCCCTGAGTCTCTTCCACATTTTACTTTAGGATGTTTAACAGAAGGAATATAGAGTTCCTTGTAATGTGGAATGGAGTTAAACTTTTCTCCTCCTTTACTCCATGTTTCTAACAGTATTACAATATCTGAACTATTTACAATATTTACAAACTCAGGATGTATACTCTTCTCACCAAAAACAGAGGAGTACAACCCTTGTATATTATAGCTAGTAATTCTAAGTGATGTCATTGTGTATCTTTAGTCTTTGTCATAAAGAAATATGTATGTTTTGCCTTAAATCAAAGTTAACTTGAGGCTAGGTTGTATCAAAATTAAGTATAGGCCTAATTATCTAAAAAATAAATAAATAAATAAAAAAAACTTAAACTTACTTAAATGAAACTTACATCCAGATTTATAGAGAATTGTACACACACACACACACACCCAAACAGATAGATATACATATACAAATATGTATCTAGAAAAACATGGACAACACACACACACACACATACATACACACACAGACATGCAAAGCCTACTACCCCCCCCCCACACACACACACACACACACACACACACACAATGCATTTTCTTCTCATTAAGTAAGTCTAGATTAACAGAAAAGTACTATTAAATGAAACTTAAGGCAATCTTTACCCCCTCCCCAACACCAACCCACCCACACCCACACCATATACACACAGTCTGACATGTCACACTTACAGGCACTCGCACATACACACATACACATAGATATACCTGGACATGAACATTTATCTACATGGGTGTTTGCAAATATACACACACACACACACACACACACACACACACACACACACACACACACACACATACAGGTCCCTATCTGGCAGACATGGAGCCTGGGCATGTTAATTGTTCACAAATACATTTTAGCATTTCTTCAATATTGCTTAACTTTCGGTTACTCTAACTTCTCTACCTACTACAGTTGTTCGGCTTTCTGTCTGTGCCAGTTGTATTAGTCATCTCTTTAACTGGATGTTTCTTTTTTTTCTGTTCAAAGCAGTGTCTTTGATTACCCTTGCAAAAAAGTCTCATCCCACCTTCATGTATGTGCAAGCGATCATACAGATGCTCCCTTGTGATTTGAGTGTGGTGGGCTATTTGTACATTTGGCATACATGCACATGCCTTGCCGATTTCTTTGTTTATGGAGTTGATGGTTCTGTCTGGAATGTCCTTTCGTGGTAGAAGTGTTGATATGATGATCTTTTTTCTCCGCTGATTCCACATCTGGTGTCAATGTTGCTGTGGCTGCTGGCTGCATGTCTTGTTGTTGTTGCTGTTGTTGTTGCTGTGGCTGCTGAAAGTGTTCCTGTTGCTGCTGTTGTTGTAGCTGTTGGAAGAGTGACTGTTGCAGTTCAAAGTGGGACTGTCGATGCTGTTGATGTTGTAGTTGGATCTGATGTTGCCTGCGATGAGTGAACTTGGTCTTCGTAAGCTTTCCTCTCTGCCACAATCCTTTTCGTCTATCAGACTTTGGGTATGCTGTGATGGTGTAGACGAAGAGGCATTGTCCATCTGTGAGGTCACATGTTGTTTCTGTGCTCTGCTTGAGGTGTTGCTAGTGAGAGAGGTGTACGACCTTAGCTCGGTCCTCATCTCCTCCAGTTGACTCTCCAGAGCCTGTGTATGTTGTTCTCTCTTGGACAGTTCTTGCTTCACACTTGTCAACTCTCGCCTCATCTCCTTGTTGGCCTCCTCCAGCTGCCTCATAGCAGTGCATAGCTGTTGAAGCTGCACATTGGGGTTGCTGATCTGGATGACCTGCTCTTGGAGCTGGCAGATGTTGTTGGTAGTTTCTTCTTTAAATATGAAGTAGTCCTGTTCCAGCAGAGAGAAGTTGTCTTGTAGTGCTCTTATTCTGGGAGAAGTGGGAGCCTTTGGTTGGTATAGGGGTGTGTTGAGGCAGGATTCATCAATTCTCACTTTGATGGCATCTGGCTTTTCATCGATTTGGTCTTTTCTCTCAGGATTTTCCAGGACCTTTTGGACCTCTCTCTTCAATAGTCCAAATTTAGCCTGAAATTCACTGAGACCAGCTTCTGGTCCTTGGATCAGAACTGTGCCATTGTGGTATATGTTGATGGTCAGTCAAAAGTGTGCAGTGCCAAGCATCTGTGTTTTTAGTGAAAAACAGCAGGTTGCAGCAAACTTTTATTCTCTGGGCCACTGTAGTCTAGGAGAAGGGTCTCAGGGTGGTCTCTCAATAGTGCTTCCTTCATTTTTTTCTTTTTGTCCATTGATTTAATGTCTTTGGGATATGTTATCTCCATTTCATCTTCATTTTTAAAAAAATGCCTCTGCTTTGGGCTCATTTTTCTTCAAAGAAGCATCCATTATGATGTCATCGACAGCCATAACTGACATTTACTGTTGATTAGCTTGTTTAGCACTTTAGCTTTGTCTTCTCATTCAATTTCCACTGTCTTGTCAAGTAGTACAGAGGTCCTACCTTCACAGATTTTTGCCTCTGTTGGTTACTTCAATGTCTTCAATCGTAGAATTTGGAATTTGGGAGCAAAACATACATTTTCTGGCAAAAAAGCCAAAGTTGTCTCAGCAGCTCATTTTTCTGCTGCCTGTTGTCTCTAGAATTCTAGAACACTCCACCCCCCCTCTCTCAATTCAATTCAATTGAGCTTTATTGGCATGACAAAAAATACAATTTGTATTGCCAAAGCATACATGTACGTGTGTGTAAAGACATAAAACAAAACATCATACATTACTGCAACGGCAGTGTGTGTGTGTGTGTGTGTATTTGAGCTTTTGTGTGCTTCACTGATGAAGTGACTCCCTTTGTTTATGGCAATTCTCTCTCTCTCCCCCCCCCCTCTCTCTCTCTCCCCCCCCCTCTCTCTCTCTCTCTACCCCCCTCTCTCTCTCTCTCTCTCTGCCCCCTCTCTATCCCCTCTCTCTCTGCCCCCCTCTCTACCCCTCTCTCTCTCTCTCTCTGCTCTGGCTCTCTCTCTCTCTCTCTCTACCCCCCCCTCTCTCTCTCCCCCCCTCTCTCCCCCCCCCCTCTCTCTCTCTCTCTCTCTCTCCCCCCCCTCTCTCTCTCTATCCCCCCCTCTCTCTCTCTCTCTACCCCCCTCTCTCTCTCTCTCTACCCCCTCTCTATCCCCCTCTCTCCATCTCTCTCTAACCCCTCTCTCTCTATCCCCCCTCTCTCTCTCTCCCCCTCTCCCCCCAGAGCAACCCGGCGCAGGCCGATAAAGGGGGCAGCGGGGCGGCCGGTGCAGTTTAAGTACCCCGACACCCCACTGAGCCCCAACTCTGCTGACCAGCGGGAGGTGCAGCGGCGGCAGGTTCCGCTGTGGGTCCAGCTGCTGATCTTCGCGCTGGTGTCGTTGCTGCTGTACCTCGCCTACGCGGCCACGGAGGAGTCGCTGGAGAGCCCGCTGACGCTGCTGCTGGACGGCGTCACCCAGGCGGCCGCGGCGCTCCAAGAGGAGGTGGCGGCGCCCAGCGTGGACGATGCTCCCGTGATGGCCGATGTTGCGGCGCCCCCTCTCTTGGGGGAGTAGAGGGACCTGACCTCCACCGCTCCCCGTCTGTTTTATAGTCTGTCGAGTTTTTGTTACTTGTTAATGTTTTTTGATATGTTCAAATTTTATTATTGTTGATGTTGATTATTGTCCTTAATAAAGTATTTGCAAAAAGTATCTGTGTATCCGTTTTTAATGTTTGTGTAATGAATGAGCGCACTATGTTGTCATTTGCATGTCGCTTTAGACAAAAGCGTCTGCCAAATCCCGTAATCATAATTATTAAGTTTGTAAACCCCCCCCCCAAAAAAAAAATCAATAAATAAATGAATGAACGATTCATAGCCTAGTAATGTCAAGGTAGGACTACGTTTTGACAAGCATACAAATTAGAGGGGATGCATCCCCTCTATTGAAATCCGGAGACTTCTTATTAAAGTGCATGAAAATGCACTGTACTGTTCTTCCTAGGCTTCTTCTTCTTCTTCTAACGCACTTAATGCAGCTTCAACCGTTAAACGTAGAAACTTCATTCAAACTTTGTCACATAGATCTTACTTAGGACACCCGGGCAATGTATTTTTCAACTTTGTAACTTTTATACTTTTTAAACTATTAATTAAAAACTACTCAAAATTTCCCCATAGACTTAACATTAGGCTGATGACATCATAATAGAGCACTTAAGCAACTAGAAAACGCAATTCCAGGGAATTACTAGTGCATGAAAATGCAAAACACATGGTGTGAAATATACTGTTAAAACAGATGATGTGCTAATTGGCAACCAACATGATGAGGTTTCATATAGTTGGAATTACTGAACTAGGTAGATGAGGTTTAATATAGTTGGAATGACTGAACTAGGTAGATGAGGTTTAATATAGTTGGAATGACTGAAAAGTTAAATAGGTGGATAGTTTAAAAGGTTAAGTTATTTTCTAGGTAGATGAGGTTTAATATAGTTGGAATGACTGGGCAGTTAAATAGGTGGATAGTTTAAATGGTTAAATTATTTGCTAGGTAGATGAGGTTTAATATAGTTGGAATGACTGAACAGTTTAATAGGTGGATAGTTTAAATGGTTAAATTATTTAATAGGGAATTATTGTAGCGAGGACTTTTATTTTTAAACAGTTGTGGAGAGAGGAAACAGTTGAACAGAATGTGTAGTCTTAATAGAATGATTATGAAACAGTTGAAGGCAGAGGATACAGTTGATGGGAGTCATAGTTGACTGACAGTTACAACAGTTGAACAGTTGATAACAGTTGAACAGTTTAAAAGTTGGATAGTTTAAAGGGACTTTTAATTTGAAACAGTTGTGGGCACAGGAAGCAGTTGAACAGGATCTGCAGTCTTAATACAGCCATATTGTATGCTTAAAGCCTGAGACAGTGGCTCCAGGTGGCCTGAACACCTGGCATAGGATTCTAATTGCTATTGTGATGTCATAATCTAATGTTAAGTCAATGGGGAAATTTTAGTAGTTTTTAATTAATAGTTTAAAAAAGTATAAAAGTTACAAAGTTGAAAAAAAATACATAGCTGAAGTCACATAAGTAAGACCCTACAACGCAGTTTGAATGAAGTTAAACGGTTGAAGCTGTATTAAACGCACAAAAGCGTTAGAAAAATAATAATAATAATACTAGAAAAGCATTTCCTGAAGGAAATACAGTGCATGAAAATGCAAAAAAATATGATGTAAAATATCATACAGAGTAAAAACAAACTATATTGGTTTGCTAGGTAGATGAGGTTTAATATAGTTGGAATGACTGAACAGTTAAATAGGTGGATAGTTTATATAGTTAAATGATTTGCTTGGTAGATAAGGTTTAATATAGTTGGAATGATTGAGCGGTTAAATAGGTGGATAATTTAAATGGTTAAATTATTTAGGTAGATAATTGGCGATAACTGACAGTTGGAATGGCTCTAATGTTTGCTAGCAGTTATGCTAACTATGTTATCAAAGATAATAATGTTAACCAAGTTACTTAACTTAGTTTTCATTTTTAGTAATTATGCTAACTAGCATGTTAGCAATGCTAACATGCTAACTATGTTAACCATGTGACTTCGCTAACCTAGCTAATCATTTTTAGTAGGTATGCTAACTATGTTAACTAGCATGCTAACATGTTAAGTATAACTGGAACGGGCTAACTGGAAGCCATGGCTGACAGGGGATGTCCTCAGGCTGCTGAGGGCCAGAGACAAAGCCTACAGAGCTGGGGATGAAGCTGGCATGAGAACAGCGAGAGCCAACCTGTCCCGTGGCATCAAGGAAGCAAAAAAGGAATACACTCACAAGATAACCACCCACTTCAAAGACAGCAGGAACGCACAAAGCCTATGGCAGGGCATTCAGGCCCTCACGGACTACAACCCCGCGCCACAGAGCTGTGAGAACAACATCCCACTGCTCAACAACCTGTACCGCTTCTTTGCTCGCTTTGAAGCACAAAACAGCACCTGCCCACAGAAGACCCCTCCCCCTCCACACGAGCAGCCCCTGTGCCTCTCTGCCGACAGCGTGAAGAGGACACTTGCTGCTATCAACACCCGTAAGGCAACAGGTCCAGACAACATCCCAGGTAGGCGCTGAAGGACTGCGCTTGGGGGAGCTTAAGGATGTCTTCACAGACATCTTTAACACTTCCCTGAAGCAAGCCATCGTCCCATCATGTTTCAAAGCTGCCACCATCATACCTGTGCGAAGAAAACTGCTCCATCCTGCTTCAATGACTACGCCCTGTGGCACTGACACCCCATCATCATGAAGTGCTTTGAGCGGCTTGTCATGTCACATATCAAATCCATTCTCCCCACCCTGGAGCCCTTCCAGTTTGCATACCGAGCCAAGCGGTCTACAGAGGATGCAATCTGCTCTGCCCTCCACCCAGCCCTCACCCACCTGGAAAAAGAGACTCATATGTGAGATTGCTGTTTATAGACTTTAGTTCTGCATTCAACACCATAATACCACAACAACTCATCTGCAAACTTGACAAACTGGGACTCAGTACCTACCTCTGCAACTGGCTACTGGACTTCCTCTGTCAGAGGCCCCAAGTAATGCGTGTTGGCAACAATACCTCAAGCAGCATCACACTGAGCACAGGGGGCCCCAAGGCTGCGTGCTCAGTCCGCTGCTCTTCACCCTGCTGACGATGACTTCACTGCAACCTACAGCAACAATCACATAGTGAAATTTGCTGACGACACAACTCTGGTGGGTCTCATCACCAAGGGCGGCGAGACTCAATACAGGTTGGAGGTCGACCATCTGACCCACGTGGTGCAGGGACAACAACCTCCTGCTGAGCGTCAGCAAGACCAAAGAGATTGTTGTTGACTTCGGAGAGGTCACACCCAACACCTGCCACTGACCATCGGACGGTGCTGTGGTGGAGAGAGCGAGCAGCACCAAATTCCTGGGGGTGCACATCAGTGAAGACCTCTCCTGGACCACCAACACTGCATCCCTGGCGAAGAGAGCTCAGCGCCTGCCTGTACTTCCTAAGGAAACTCAGGCGAGCAAGTGCTCCACCAGCCATCATGACCACATTCTACCCGAGGCACCATTGAGAGCATCCTCTCCAGCTGTATCGCTGTGTGGGAGCGGAAGCTGCACTGAATACAACAGGAAAGCCCTGCAGCGCATAGTGAACACAGCTGGAAGGATTATTGGTGCTTCACTCCCCTCCCTGAAGGACATTTACACCACCCACCTCACCCGCCAAGGCGACCAAAATTGTGAGTGATGCAAGTCACCCGCTCACAATCTGTTTGATCTACTGCCCTCTGGGAAGAGGTACAGAAGCCTGCGCCCCCCGCACTACCAGACTCACCAACAGCTTCATACACCAAGCTGTAAGGATGCTGAACTCTCTCCCTCCTCTCCCCTCCACCCTCAGCTACATAACATCCTGGACATTGGACCCACAATGGCGCCTGCACTACTCCCACTTGCACACTTGTACACTTTACAACTTGTTGTTGTTGTCCTGAAAACACAACACTTCTGCTGCTCTTACATAACTTGCACCACTATGCCACTTTCTTTCTTACTTAGGTCAAACAGAACTACCCAGGCCTTTTATTGGCCTGACTTTGCACTAGTATTTTATTGACTGTCTATGCACAATTTCAACCAAATTTTGCTGCTCTTATTTTTTTTCATTATTATATGTGCCCTCTTATTTACTTATTTACTTACTTTTTTGTTTACTTGAATGTTATGTTTGTCTGTGGACTTAAATTGGTAAAATATGTCTTGTCTTCACCGTGGGATAGTGAGAAACGTAATTTCGATCTCTTTGTATGTCTGGAACATGTGAAGAAATTGACAATAAAGCTGACTTTGACTTTGAAGTATGCTAACCATGTGACTTAGCTAACTTAGCTAATCATTTTTAATAGCTTTGCTAAAAATGTTAACTAGTATGCTAACATGCTAACTATGTTAACCATGTTATGTAGTTAACTTAGCTAATCATTTTTAGCAGTTTTGTTAAAAATGCTAACTAGCATGCTAGCATTATAACTATATTAACCACGTTACTTAGCTAACTTAGCTAATCGTTTTTAGCAGTTTTGCTAAAAATGCTAACTAACATGCTAACTATGCTAACCATGTTACTTAGCTAACTTAGCTAACTAGCTACAGTGGGTAGGAGTCATAGTTGATGACAAGTAACAGTTACAATGGCTGAACAGTTAAAAAGTTCAGTAGTTTAAAGGGTTAAATTGTTTAACAGTGAAATATTGTAGTGAGGACTTTTATTTTGAAACAGTTTTTGGCAGAGGAAGCAGTTGAACAGGATGTGTAGTCTTAATAGGGCCAGTTTGTATGCTTAAAGCCTGAGACTGGCAGTTGATCCAGGTGGCCCGAACACCTGCCATAGGATTCTAATTGCTTAACGGCCGTGTGTGATGTCATAATCATAATGTTAAGTCAATGGGGAAATTTTGATTAGTTTTTAATTAATAGTTTAAAAAGTATAAAAGTTACAAAGCTGAAAAATACATAGCACCCATGTCCTAAGTAAGACCTACGTAACATAGTTTGAATGAAGTTTCTATTGAAGCGGTTGAAGCTGCATTAAGTGTGTTAGAAGAAGAAGAAGAATAAGAACTAGAAAAGCATTTCCTGAAGGAAATACAGTGCATGAAAATGCAAAAATATGATGTAAAATATCATACAGAGTAAAAACAAACTATATTGGTTGCTAGGTAGATGAGGTTTAATATAGTTGGAATGACTGAACAGTTAAATAAGTGGATAGTTTAAATGGTTAAATTATTTAGGTAGATAGTTGACGATAACTGACACTTAGAATGGATCTAATGTTTGCTAGCAGTTATGCTAACTATGTTAACAAAGATAATAATGTTAACCAAGTTACTATGCTAACTAGCATGCTAACAATATTAAAATGTAAGTATGTTAACCATGTGACTTAGCTAACTTAGCTAATCATTTTTAGCAGTTATGCTAACTATGCTAACTAACATGTTAACTATGCTAACCATGTTACTTAGCTAACTTAGTTAATCATTTTAGCAGTTATGCTAACTATGCTAACCATGTTACTTAGTTGACTTAGCTAATCATTTTAGCAGTTTTGCTAAAAATGCTAAATAGCATGTTAACATGCTAGCATGCTAACTATGCTAACCATGTGACTTAGCTAACTTAGCTAATCATTTTAAGCAGTTTTGCTGAAAAAATGCTAACTAGCATGCTAACTATGCTAACCATGTTACTTAGCTAACTTAGCTAACTAGCTACAGTGGGTAGGAGTCATAGTTGATGACAAGTAACAGTTACAATGGCTGAACAGTTAAAAAGTTCAGTAGTTTAAAGGGTTAAACAGTAAAATATTGTAGTGAGGACTTTTATTTTGAAACAGTTTTTGGCAGAGGAAGCAGTTGAACAGGATGTGTAGTCTTAATAGGGCCAGTTTGTATGCTTAAAGCCTGAGACTGGCAGTTGATCCAGGTGGCCGGAACACCTGCCACAGGATTCTAATTGCTTAACGGCTCGATTGTGATGTCATCAGCCCATGTTAAGTCTATGGGGACATTTTGAGTAGTTTTTAATTAATAGTTTAAAAAGTATAAAAGTTACAAAGTTGAAAAATACAAAGCCCACATGTCCTAAGTAAGACCTATGCAACGCAGTTTGAATGAAGTTTCTACGTTAAACGGTTGAAGCTGCATTAACTGCGTTAGAAGAAGAAGAAGAAGAAGAAAAAAAGCCTAGGAATAACAGTACAGTGCATTTTCATGCACTGTACTAAGAAGCCTAGGAAGAACAGTACAGTGCATTTTCATGCACTGTAATAAGCATAAGAATAAGAAGCCTTGGAAGAACAGTACAGTACATTTTCATGCACTGTAATAAGAAGCCTACACTGTAAAAAATAACACTACATCTTACTGCAGTAACACAAGTATACTTTACTTACTATAGGCTGACCTAGTGTTCTTACTAGAGTAACATTAGTAATGTGCCGAACTTGCAACAATGGGGTCTAAAACTTGAGATACACAAGTAAGCTTCACAACTCAGACCTGAGTAAACTGGACTCACGCAGTGCACACGCGCACAGTTAGCAGAGGGAGCATTCTGGATTCCACAGCCAACGGTCGGCAGTGTTACGGTGTGGCTGACTTTTGGGATGGGAGTGTAACGCAGCTTCACCAGTGACTTTGCTCTGTCCGGTAAGTTTACAGTATGTATTAATGTGTCAAATGTTTACAGTATAGGTTGAACTAACAGCATTTGTGCAAAACTGTACATTCGGTTTCATTAACAGCTGGGGTAATGTTAAGTTCAACTTGCTAAGTGGCCGATATATGCGCTAGCTGCTAACAGTTTGCAGCTAACTGATAGCAGCTATGCGAGTTAACACTGCCTCAGACCATGCAGAGCAGAAAACAAATATTCTAGGTATTCAAGCCCTTTGATATTTTTTGTTATCGAAGTTATGAGGAAGTGGTGGCGCCTGGGGTCTAGAACTAGGCTGTATAAATTTGCCAATAACAGTTGTCTTCATGAGCTCTCTTAATGAAGTTTAGTTCTAACGTTAGCCATTTCTCATGAGAAACGCTTGCTAGCATGCTAAGTTGATTCAAAACGTGTACAGATTAAACTGTGTATGGTTTACGTCGATATTCCTACTGTATTGATAAAACAATTAGGATAATTGGACTCATAACCTTACTGACTGAGAAAGCCATGGTCTTTTATCTAAAATCTTTCGTTGTGATTTAGCAAGAGGACTTAGGTTGCAGTGTGTGGAATTTGAACGAATGTGCCGTTATTGAGGTGCAAAATGGCGTCATATAATTCCAACGTATGATTGACATTTTAAATTCTATTGTGATAAATGTACTAGGCCTGAAGCAATAGAGAAAATTAAGTTGCCAAATCATAATATTTTTAGCTTAACAGTATTAATTAGGTCTCTGGAGAAATAATTTAAATGAACATTTAATGTGATAAACTTAATCAGCTGTTTTAGTTAAACATGGCCAATAGATGCATATTGATAATAATTTTGCCCTCTTTTTTTTCTTTTTGCAGTTGGAAAACTGAAAATGCAGAGCAATGAACTGGACATGTAAGTTGTGCTTGTTTGGATGTGAAGTCAGAAGTCAGTTGCTCAAACACTACTGATTGAAACATGGAGGTTACACCAGAATACGACCGAAAAAAAACTGCAGAGGGTGGTGAAAACTGGCCAACGATCACCGGTTCCTCACTCCCCTCCATCAAGGCCATCCAGGGCAAGTGATGCTTATGCATGCATGCCAAGCAGCATCATCAAAGACTGTTCTCACCTCAACCACAGACTGTTCACCCCACTCCCTCTGGGAGGCGTTACAGGTCTCCCCTGCACCCAAAACCAGCAGGTTCAGAGGAAGCTTCTTCTTCCCTGCGGCTGTCACCCTACTGAACTCTAGCTCTGCATCCCGGTGACAACCAACCAACTAAGCCCCCGCCCGATGCCTCCTTGCCTGTGCCTGTTGAGGTGTCCACCATGACCATGGAAACCTTGGACGGGGACACCCCCCCCCATGAGGACAATTGCCCTATCCCACCCATAGTGTTCTATTTATTTACAAATGTACATACTGTAATTACACTTATACATGGCATTTTCTACTGCTCTTCATACTATTCATCCTGCACATACACGTATTCTTACTACTGTTATAATGTTACTGTTTCTGCACTACAGTACTGTTACCACACTGCACATAGCTGTATACTGTACATATATGTCTATATGGTTCATACCGAATATCCATATTTATTCTGCTAATACATTGCACATATTTATATATAATTTATATTACTCTAAACCACCTTCTGTAAACCAACTGTATACTACTGTTTACACCGCATATTTCTTATCCTGTCTATGCACCACCTGTCTTTGTATATCACATTGCATTTTTCTGCTTTTCTTTTCACTTCTAGTTAGATGCAAACTGCATTTTGTTGTCTTTGTACTTGTACTCTGCAAAATGACAATAAAGTTATCTAATCTAATAGTGCCAACTATTTGTGTATATTCTGCAAGTAAACTTTACTGTCCAACATAAAGTACCCTTTACAACTCAAAGTAAGGGTAACTCATTTAACAGTAGTAAATACAACTTCGTTTCAAGTAAGCTTTACTCGAGGGCATGAAGTAAACTTTACTAGTTGGAAGTAAGTAACCAGAACTTTAAAGTCTTAAGTAAGGATAACTTCTTCTAAGTAAGCATTACTTGTAGACATCAAGTAAACATAACTTGGAAGAGAAAAGTTTTGTTTACTTAACTTATTTAAGGCAACGAGTTTCCACCCTTTTTTCAAGTAACCATTACTTATTATTTTTTACAGTGTAGGAAGAACAGTACAGTGCATTTTCATGCACTGTAATAAGAAGCCTAGGAAGAACAGTACAGTACATTTTCATGCACTGTAATAAGAAGCCTAGGAAGAACAGTACAGTGCATTTTCATGCACTGTAATAAGCATAAGAATAAGAAGCCTTGGAAGAACAGTACAGTACATTTTCATGCACTGTAATAAGAAGCCTAGGAAGAACAGTACAGTGCATTTTCATGCACTGTAATAAGAAGCCTAGGAAGAACAGTACAGTGCATTTTCATGCACTGTAATAAGAAGCCTAGGAAGAACAGTACAGTACATTTTCATGCACTGTAATAAGAAGCCTAGGAAGAACAGTACAGTGCATTTTCATGCACTGTAATAAGCATAAGAAGAAGAAGCCTAGGAAGAACAGTACAGTGCATTTTCATGCACTGTAATAAGAAATTTTGGAAGAACAGTATAGTGCAGGGGTCTCAAACTCAAATGAGCTGGGGGCCAATTCTGCCAACGTCATCTGATTGGAGGGCCGGCTATTTCTGAAAATGCAATGTTCTTTTTTTCAAATACCACACAAAACTGCAAACAGAAAGTGCAAGTGTTTTTATCTAGTTTTAGACACCTGTGCTAGCAACCTTAGCTTATAAATAAAATAATGATAAAATAAATATTCATACAAATTATAAAATAAATGAAAAACATAAAAAACAGGTGTGTGTGTGTGTTTCACACCAAATAAAAATATTTCCTCTCATAACTTTTTTAAACTTGGCAAACTAGGCATCAGGGTTAAGAAAGCAACACCATTGGATTTTTATATCAAAATTTAAAAGGCCATGGCTTGAAAGTGGTCAGAGATAAAGTTATACTGTAAATGTAAAAATCTTTGAGTAAAACAAAAGTTTATGAAGGGGGTAAATTTACCCATCTACTTTGTCACTGGATGGCAAGCACCTCAAATTATGCACCTTTCAGTAAATACTGGATGAACATATGTAAGCAGGTTTACTTTCCTTTTTTCATATTACCCACATAAAAAAATTAACAGAAAAACACCTAAGATGTATACCAACACCTAAGATGTTGTGGTTTAGTAATAGATTACTACAATATAGGCCTACAATAAAGTATTCTGGTCAAACAGTTCCTATAGCGGTAATCTGCAGTACCCAGAAGTTCGTGATCATATTGCGGGTGACTTTGTAGTTCTTTAGAGCCCTATTTCTACTAGCCCTGCTGTCTGTACCACATCCATTACGGACACTATCATCACGATTACCACTGCAACCTCCAAGCTATGTTGGGCAGAGGGTCGAAACAAGCATGGTATGCTTAGTGGACACCGTTGTATACACGCACCTCCATTCACAGACGCGACCGCGGACTATCACTGTCATAGACGATCGATCATAATCTCCAAAAGGATATTCTCCTTCAGAATTAGAACAGGTGAATAAGCTTACCTAAGACTTCATCACACGTGAACGTTTTTCAACATTTGGTGTAGGCCTGGCTATTTCTGCTTAATTTCTGCTTCAATTTCTGCAACACTATGGCCTGCATCGCTTCCGCGTCATTACAAATGCACGTCTTTGTGTTTCTCGCGTGTAATACAAGTATTTCCTGAAAACTTTGCGCAGCGATTTTGGGTTTGAATCAAGCTCTGGATGTCTTGCACATAGTGGAGCAGATAGGCCTACAAATGAGATTTGTCCCCGTACCTGGATCTATCGTCTATTTTAATCAGTATCGTTGTTTGTCGCAATTAATAGCCTCAAGGGCCGGATTACATTATTATTTTGTCATACGTCGCAGGCCGGGTGTTTGAGACCCCTGGTATAGTGCATTTTCATGCACTGTAATAAGAAGCCTAGGAAGAACAGTACAGTGCATTTTCATGCACTGTAATTAGAATCCTAGGCCAGGTGTTCCGGCCACCTGGATCAACTGCCAGTCTCAGGCTTTAAACATACAGTCTCATTCTCTTAACTAGAAAACGCAATTCCAGGGAATTACCAGTGCATGAAAATGCAAAACATATGGTGTGAAATATATTGTTAAACCAGATGATGTGCTAATTGGCAACCAACATGATGAGGTTTAATATAGTTGGAATGACTGAACAGTTAAATAGGTGGATAGTTTAAAAGGTTAAATTATTTGCTAGGTAGACGAGGTTTAATATAGTTGGAATGACTGGACAGTTAAATAAGTGGATAGTTTAGATAGATAGATAGATAGATAGATACTTTATTGATCCCCAGGGGAAATTCAAGGTCTCAGCAGCAGCATACATACAACACAAACACATTCTTTAACAGCAGAAAGAGTAATTAAAGTATATAATATAAAAACACAACTAAGCAGTAAGGACAGTAGAAGATAAAGAATATACTAAAATACAAATTATACTAACACTTAATCTAAATCAATTCTAAAAACAGTATCCACATAGTGGTGATTAATAAATCAGAGGCGCTTGCAATGACTGAGGCAGGGACTGAGCCTGTGATTCTCTGTGCATAGTAAGGTATGGTAAGGTGCTCTGTGTGAATGAGTGTCATGGTAGTAGTGCAATGGTGATAGTGCTAATGAGTAAGTCAACAGTGCAACAATGCAGAAATAAAGTAAAGTAAAGTCTATATATCTATATATTTAACTATTTAAGAAAATGTATAAGTGTGGCCACAGTTCGGCTGTGGCATGGAGGGGGGGGTTATGCATATGTGCTAATGTGCTAATATAGCACGCAAACAGTGAGGCATAAAGACAGTGGTACAAGTGGCTAGTGGACAGACAGTATCCAAACATGGAGGGGATGAAGAGGCAGACAGACTATGCAGAGAAGTCTATCTTTCCTCTTCCCTTAAGTGAGGCATTGAACAGTTCCATGGCCCTGGGGACAAATGACTTTCTCAGTCTGTCAGTTGTGCAAGGCAGTGAGCGAAGTCTCCAGCTGATCAGGCTCTTCTGTTTGACAATAGTGCTGTGGAGTGGGTGACACTCATTGTCCAAGATGTTGATCAGTTTGTTCAGGGTCCTTTTGTCAGATAGTGAAGTGATACACTCTCGCCTCTCCCCTAATCACTTTTAACCGTCATTACCAATTTGCAAATGTGCGCTGGTGTGCGTTCATGAATGATAGAAGGATGGTGCGTGCACCTGCCAATATGACTGGTGACATGCGCTCTTAAAATAGCATATGAACAACTCGCCATTGACTTCTGACCAGGTTTAGGTGGTGTAAGATAGCGATTTTTAGACAACGCGCTAGGCCCCTCCCTAGGTTGTTAATTGCCACACCCCTGGGCGCAATGCTTACAAAATAAACGTGCAAAATACCCAATTTTTCGTCTAGGCCCCATCAAAGGGCCAGTTCAACTGATTGCACCTGTATCAACTGCTTTCTGCTGACCTAGGCCAACTCTCTCTGTGTCTCTCCATTCTACAAGGATATAAGGCACATTTCATCCAACTTTCTATCCATTCATCCTCTTCAAACCATTCACTCATCCACCCATTAAACTATCCATCAACATCCATTAAACAATCTGCCTATCAACATCCATTCAACTTTCTGTCTTTCAACATCCATTACACTATCTACATTTTTTTAAACTATATACTCTGTCTCAGGCTTTAAGCATACAATATGGCTCTATTAAGTCTACCGAAACCTAGAGATTGGCATAGGTGTTATTTCAGTTAGCCTATTAGCTAGTTTGATGCTCATTGAGCTCAATGCAAATCAAACCAGCTAATAGGCTAACTGAAATAACACCCATGCCAATCTCTAGGTATGGTGAAGGGTATGTGATGACGTGGGGCTATTTTAATTCCAAAGGCTAAGGTAACTTTATCAGGATGCACAGTATTCTGGATCCATGAAATAACTGGCCTTTAAAAATAAAAATCTGCCTGTCTCTATGGGAATTTAACATAAGGGTGGGAATACTTATGACAACTGTAATTTAAGGAAGAACATTTATTTATTTATGATACATTATTCATTCACTAAGAAAATTGGTGTCCTTAAAGGTTAGATATTTCCTCATTTTTTTCACTTAAGGCATTAAGATCAATTTCCAAAAGATGATTTTATATTCCTCTTTTCAGTCAACTTTAGCATGGGTGCCAATACTTTTGGCCATCACTGTAAGTGGCAAACACGCTTGCCTTTATTGGCCTGTGGCACAATTGAACTCTGGAACGAAAGGTTTCCCGATCAGGAAATACTCCTTAATACGCAACTTTGTGTAGGCTTAACAGGCGGCTTTAACGGCTTTTAAAAAAAAAAACATTTATTTTACTTGTCTTGCTGGATTGAAGGCAGAATGTGGGCTGTTGCATAAAATAGATGAATGAGAGTCGGAGATTCCGTTAACAAAAAGTTTGGCTAACATTTTCTCCATTATTATCGTAAAATATGTCTCCATGCAGGGCTGGTTCTAACCTAGGCTAGGCTACTATATTTGGGTGGGCTGGTAGAAATTTTGGGTGGGCAACATAGCAAAGCTGTCAAATTGGATCAAAACTAACATGAACACAAAACAAACACAAAACAATCAGTACTACCTAGCTTGAGTTGCTGCAGCCAACAGCCAGGGATAGGCAGTATGTCTGATACATGTATGTAAAATACAAAATAGTATGTTTTGTGTATGTCATTTTTATTTTATTTAGTTGGAAAAAAATGGCATCATATTTTGTATCAAAATACTTTATAGGTTTGTAGTTTAAAAATAGTGCCAAATTCTTTTGGTAAAACCAATAACCTACTTTTGGTGATGTGATTATAAAAGTGCAAAACAATGAATGCAGCACTGATGCTGACTTGTAATTTGCCCAGAGTTGTTGTGATCAGAATACTGAGATTCAGGCAGATAAGTTTCTTGAGAACTTTAGTCATCCAATTCAAACACATGGAAGTCATCCAATTCAAACACATGGAACCGGTTATGTGGTTGCCCTGCAAAAAGTTGCACCATGTGCAACGTGCACAATGTTTGCTCACATACAGTACACAATACACTCCTTCATACCAACCTCAAGTTTCTTGAGAACTTTAAAGTTCTCAAGAAACTGATGATTAATCATCTAATCGGAAGACATGGAACCGGTTATGGTTGCCCTGCAACAAGGTACCCCACGTGAAAATTTAATTAATAATTTGCCCAGACTTGTTGTGATCATAATATTGAGATTCAGGAAGATGAAATTGCTCACATACACAATACACTCCTTCATACCAACCTCAAGAGTTTCTTGAGAAAATAAACAAATAGACAAAAAGCAGGTCCAATTAATGTAACAGCTACAAAAATAGATGGCCATAGAGTGGGGGAAATGTCTTGGATGAGTATATTTTGTATATCTTCATTTACAGTAATATAATAAAATTGATTATATTTTAATGTCCCCATGATGGAATTTGTTTTAGAACAGCATAGCCCAGTGACAGACAACTTAGATAATTAACTTTAATATGTTTGTATTACATTTTATTCAAATACAAAGACATTTTATGTGAGAGTAAGGTATTTGTGTTTTTTTGTCCTTCAATTTATGAGTATGGTGTTTGCATCTGGTAATGTAATAATGTATTTGTGCTAATTTCACATCTTGAGCCTGTTTCTGTTTATCTGGATGTTTTGCCTCATGCCACCCTTGAATTAATCAGTGCCTTACTAGTGCCACCCTTGTTAAAAATGTTTAGAATCGCCACTGTCTCACGGCACACTAGTGTGCCCCGGCACAACTATTAAACCTCATCTACCTAGCAACCAATATAGCAACCATGTAAAATACTCTAGTAACAGCCTAGCAACCACTTCCACAGTTACAACCTAGCAGCCAATGAGTTTAACCTAGCAACCAGCATAGCAACCACCACAGCTAACCTAGCAACAGCCTAGAAAACACCTCAAGTACCCTAGCAACAGACTAGCAACCATGTCAAATACCCTAGCAACAGCCTAGCAACCACTTCCACAGTTACAACCTAGCAACCAATATAGCAACCAATGAGTTTAACCTAGCAACCAGCATAGCAACCACCACAAGTACCCTAGCAACAGCATAACAACCACCATAACTACCCTAGCAACAGCCTAGCAACCATGTCAAATACCCAAGCAACAGCCTAGCAACCACTTCCACTGTTACAACCTAGCAACCAATGAGTCTAACCTAGCAACCAGAATAGCAACCACCTCAAGTACCCTAGCAACAGCCTATCAACCATGTCAGATACCCTAGCAACAGCCTAGCAACCATGTCAAATATCCTAGCAACCACCATAGCAACCAACACGATTACCTAAGCAACCAGCATAGCAACCACTTAATTTGGCATAACAACCAACATATGTACCCTAGCAACACTATTGCAACTATATCTGCATTATTTGTTTTTACTCTATATGATATTTTACATAATATTTTTTGCATTTTCATGCACTGTATTTCCTTCAGGAAATGCTTTTCTAGTTACAGTGCATGAAAATGCACTGTACTGTTCTTCCTAGGCTTCTTCTTCTTCTTCTTCTTCTTCTAACGCACTTAATGCAGCTTCAACCGTTAAACGTAGAAACTTCATTCAAACTTTGTCACATAGATCTTACTTAGGACACCCGGGCAATGTATTTTTCAACTTTGTAACTTTTATACTTTTTAAACTATTAATTAAAAACTACTCAAAATTTCCCCATAGACTTAACATTAGGCTGATGACATCATAATAGAGCACTTAAGCAACTAGAAAACGCAATTCCAGGGAATTACTAGTGCATGAAAATGCAAAACACATGGTGTGAAATATACTGTTAAAACAGATGATGTGCTAATTGGCAACCAACATGATGAGGTTTCATATAGTTGGAATTACTGAACTAGGTAGATGAGGTTTAATATAGTTGGAATGACTGAACTAGGTAGATGAGGTTTAATATAGTTGGAATGACTGAAAAGTTAAATA
Organism: Alosa alosa; assembly: GCF_017589495.1. NCBI lineage: Eukaryota > Metazoa > Chordata > Actinopteri > Clupeiformes > Clupeidae > Alosa > Alosa alosa. Next base: position 36,576,745 of record NC_063192.1, on the reverse strand, counting down.
GGTGGATAGTTTAAAAGGTTAAGTTATTTTCTAGGTAGATGAGGTTTAATATAGTTGGAATGACTGGGCAGTTAAATAGGTGGATAGTTTAAATGGTTAAATTATTTGCTAGGTAGATGAGGTTTAATATAGTTGGAATGACTGAACAGTTTAATAGGTGGATAGTTTAAATGGTTAAATTATTTAATAGGGAATTATTGTAGCGAGGACTTTTATTTTTAAACAGTTGTGGAGAGAGGAAACAGTTGAACAGAATGTGTAGTCTTAATAGAATGATTATGAAACAGTTGAAGGCAGAGGATACAGTTGATGGGAGTCATAGTTGACTGACAGTTACAACAGTTGAACAGTTGATAACAGTTGAACAGTTTAAAAGTTGGATAGTTTAAAGGGACTTTTAATTTGAAACAGTTGTGGGCACAGGAAGCAGTTGAACAGGATCTGCAGTCTTAATACAGCCATATTGTATGCTTAAAGCCTGAGACAGTGGCTCCAGGTGGCCTGAACACCTGGCATAGGATTCTAATTGCTATTGTGATGTCATAATCTAATGTTAAGTCAATGGGGAAATTTTAGTAGTTTTTAATTAATAGTTTAAAAAGTATAAAAGTTACAAAGTTGAAAAATACATAGCTGAAGTCACATAAGTAAGACCTACGCAACGCAGTTTGAATGAAGTTAAACGGTTGAAGCTGTATTAAACGCACAAAAAGCGTTAGAAAAATAATAATAATAATACTAGAAAAGCATTTCCTGAAGGAAATACAGTGCATGAAAATGCAAAAAATATGATGTAAAATATCATACAGAGTAAAAACAAACTATATTGGTTGCTAGGTAGATGAGGTTTAATATAGTTGGAATGACTGAACAGTTAAATAGGTGGATAGTTTATATAGTTAAATGATTTGCTTGGTAGATAAGGTTTAATATAGTTGGAATGATTGAACGGTTAAATAGGTGGATAATTTAAATGGTTAAATTATTTAGGTAGATAATTGACGATAACTGACAGTTGGAATGGCTCTAATGTTTGCTAGCAGTTATGCTAACTATGTTATCAAAGATAATAATGTTAACCAAGTTACTTAACTTAGTTTTCATTTTTAGTAATTATGCTAACTAGCATGTTAGCAATGCTAACATGCTAACTATGTTAACCATGTGACTTCTCGCTAACCTAGCTAATCATTTTTAGTAGGTATGCTAACTATGTTAACTAGCATGCTAACATGTTAAGTATAACTGGAACGGGCTAACTGGAAGCCATGGCTGACAGGGGATGTCCTCAGGCTGCTGAGGGCCAGAGACAAAGCCTACAGAGCTGGGGATGAAGCTGGCATGAGAACAGCGAGAGCCAACCTGTCCCGTGGCATCAAGGAAGCAAAAAAGGAATACACTCACAAGATAACCACCCACTTCAAAGACAGCAGGAACGCACAAAGCCTATGGCAGGGCATTCAGGCCCTCACGGACTACAACCCCGCGCCACAGAGCTGTGAGAACAACATCCCACTGCTCAACAACCTGTACCGCTTCTTTGCTCGCTTTGAAGCACAAAACAGCACCTGCCCACAGAAGACCCATCCCCCTCCACACGAGCAGCCCCTGTGCCTCTCTGCCGACAGCGTGAAGAGGACACTTGCTGCTATCAACACCTGTAAGGCAACAGGTCCAGACAACATCCCAGGTCGTGCGCTGAAGGACTGCGCAGGGGAGCTTAAGGATGTCTTCACAGACCACATTTAACCATGTGACTTAGCTAACTTAGCTAATCATTTTTAGCAGTTATGCTAACTATGCTAACTAACATGCTAACTATGCTAACCATGTTACTTAGCTAACTTAGTTAATCATTTTAGCAGTTATGCTAACTATGCTAACCATGTGACTTAGCTAACTTAGCTAATCATTTTAAGCAGTTTTGCTAAAAATGCTAACTAGCATGCTAACATGCTAACTATGCTAACCATGTGACTTAGCTAACTTAGCTGATCATTTTTAACAGTTTTGCTAAAAATGCTAACTAGCATGCTAACATGCTAACTATGCTAACCATGTTACTTAGCTAACTTAGCTAACTAGCTACAGTGGGTAGGAGTCATAGTTGATGACAAGTAACAGTTACAATGGCTGAACAGTTAAAAAGTTCAGTAGTTTAAAGCGTTAAACAGTAAAATATTGTAGTGAGGACTTTTATTTTGAAACAGTTTTTGGCAGAGGAAGCAGGCATGCACTGTAATAAGAAGCCTAGGAAGAATAGTACAGTGCATTTTCATGCACTGTACTAAGAAGCCTAGGAATAACAGTACAGTACATTTTCATGCACTGTACTAAGAAGCCTAGGAAGAACAGTACAGTGCATTTTCATGCACTGTAATAAGAAGCCTAGGAAGAACAGTACAGTGCATTTTCATGCACTGTAATAAGCATAAGAATAAGAAGCCTAGGAAGAACAGTACAGTGCATTTTCATGCACTGTAATAAGAAGCCTAGGAAGAACAGTACAGTGCATTTTCATGCACTGTAATAAGCATAAGAATAAGAAGCCTAGGAAGAACAGTACAGTGCATTTTCATGCACTGTAATAAGAAATTTTGGAAGAACAGTATAGTGCAGGGGTCTCAAACTCAAATGAGCTGGGGGCCAATTCTGCCAACGTCATCTGATTGGAGGGCCGGCTATTTCTGAAAATGCAATGTTCTTTTTTTCAAATACCACACAAAACTGCAAACAGAAAGTGCAAGTGTTTTTATCTAGTTTTAGACACCTGTGCTAGCAACCTTAGCTTATAAATAAAATAATGATAAAATAAATATTCATACAAATTATAAAATAAATGAAAAACATAAAAAACAGGTGTGTGTGTGTTTCACACCAAATAAAAATATTTCCTCTCATCATTTTTTTTTAAACTTGGCAAACTAGGCATCAGGGTTAAGAAAGCAACACCATTGGATTTTTATATCAAAATTTAAAAGGCCATGGCTTGAAAGTGGTCAGAGATAAAGTTATACTGTAAATGTAAAAATCTTTGAGTAAAACAAAAGTTTATGAAGGGGGTAAATTTACCCATCTAATTTGTCACTGGATGGCAAGCACCTCAAATTATGCACCTTTCAGTAAATACTGGATGAACATATGTAAGCAGGTTTACTTTCCTTTTTTCATATTACCCACATAACAAATTAACAGAAAAACACCTAAGATGTATACCAACACCTAAGATGTTGTGGTTTAGTAATAGATTACTACAATATAGGCCTACAATAAAGTATTCTGGTCAAACAGTTCCTATAGCGGGTAATCTGCAGTACCCAGAAGTTCGCAACATATTGCGGGTGACTTTGTAGTTCTTTAGAGCCCTATTTCTACTAGCCCTGCTGTCTGTACCACATCCATTACGGACACTATCATCACGATTACCACTGCAACCTCCAAGCTATGTTGGGCAGAGGGTCGAAACAAGCATGGTATGCTTAGTGGACACCGTTGTATACACGCACCTCCATTCACAGACGACCTTTTGACTATCACTGTCATAGACGATCGATCATAATCTCCAAAAGGATATTCTCCTTCAGAATTAGAACAGGTGAATAAGCTTACCTAAGACTTCATCACACGTGAACGTTTTTCAACATTTGGTGTAGGCCTGGCTATTTATTTTCATGCACTGTAATTAGAATCCTAGGCCAGGTGTTCCGGCCACCTGGATCAACTGCCAGTCTCAGGCTTTAAACATACAGTCTCATTCTCTTAACTAGAAAACGCAATTCCAGGGAATTACCAGTGCATGAAAATGCAAAACATATGGTGTGAAATATATTGTTAAACCAGATGATGTGCTAATTGGCAACCAACATGATGAGGTTTAATATAGTTGGAATGACTGAACAGTTAAATAGGTGGATAGTTTAAAAGGTTAAATTATTTGCTAGGTAGACGAGGTTTAATATAGTTGGAATGACTGGACAGTTAAATAAGTGGATAGTTTAGATAGATAGATAGATAGATAGATACTTTATTGATCCCCAGGGGAAATTCAAGGTCTCAGCAGCAGCATACATACAACACAAACACATTCTTTAACAGCAGAAAGAGTAATTAAAGTATATAATATAAAAACACAACTAAGCAGTAAGGACAGTAGAAGATAAAGAATATACTAAAATACAAATTATACTAACACTTAATCTAAATCAATTCTAAAAACAGTATCCACATAGTGGTGATTAATAAATCAGAGGCGCTTGCAATGACTGAGGCAGGGACTGAGCCTGTGATTCTCTGTGCATAGTAAGGTATGGTAAGGTGCTCTGTGTGAATGAGTGTCATGGTAGTAGTGCAATGGTGATAGTGCAAATGAGTAAGTCAACAGTGCAACAATGCAGAAATAAAGTAAAGTCTATATATCTATATATTTAACTATTTAAGAAAATGTATAAGTGTGGCCACAGTTCGGCTGTGGCATGGAGGGGGGGGGGGGGTTATGCATATGTGCTGATGTGCTAATATAGCACGCAAACAGTGAGGCATAAAGACAGTGGTACAAGTGGCTAGTGGACAGACAGTATCCAAACATGGAGGGGATGAAGAGGCAGACAGACTATGCAGAGAAGTCTATCTTTCCTCTTCCCTTAAGTGAGGCATTGAACAGTTCAATGGCCCTGGGGACAAATGACTTTCTCAGTCTGTCAGTTGTGCAAGGCAGTGAGCGAAGTCTCCAGCTGATCAGGCTCTTCTGTTTGACAATAGTGCTGTGGAGTGGGTGACACTCATTGTCCAAGATGTTGATCAGTTTGTTCAGGGTCCTTTTGTCAGATAGTGAAGTGATACACTCTCGCCTCTCCCCTAATCACTTTTAACCGTCATTACCAATTTGCAAATGTGCGCTTGGTGTGCGCTCATGAATGATAGAAGGATGGTGCGTGCACCTGCCAATATGACTGGTGACATGCGCTCTTAAAATAGCATATGAACAACTCGCCATTGACTTCTGACCAGGTTTAGGTGGTGTAAGATAGCGATTTTTAGACAACGCGCTAGGCCCCTCCCTAGGTTGTTAATTGCCACACCCCTGGGCGCAATGCTTACAAAATAAACGTGCAAAATACCCAATTTTTCGTCTAGGCCCCATCAAAGGGCCAGTTCAACTGATTGCACCTGTATCAACTGCTTTCTGCTGACCTAGGCCAACTCTCTCTGTGTCTCTCCATTCTACAAGGATATAAGGCACATTTCATCCAACTTTCTATCCATTCATCCTCTTCAAACCATTCACTCATCCACCCATTAAACTATCCATCAACATCCATTAAACAATCTGCCTATCAACATCCATTCAACTTTCTGTCTTTCAACATCCATTACACTATCTACATTTTTTTAAACTATATACTCTGTCTCAGGCTTTAAGCATACAATATGGCTCTATTAAGTCTACCGAAACCTAGAGATTGGCATAGGTGTTATTTCAGTTAGCCTATTAGCTAGTTTGATGCTCATTGAGCTCAATGCAAATCAAACCAGCTAATAGGCTAACTGAAATAACACCCATGCCAATCTCTAGGTATGGTGAAGGGTATGTGATGACGTGGGGCTATTTTAATTCCAAAGGCTAAGGTAACTTTATCAGGATGCACAGTATTCTGGATCCATGAAATAACTGGCCTTTAAAAATAAAAATCTGCCTGTCTCTATGGGAATTTAACATAAGGGTGGGAATACTTATGACAACTGTAATTTAAGGAAGAACATTTATTTATTTATGATACATTATTCATTCACTAAGAAAATTGGTGTCCTTAAAGGTTAGATATTTCCTCATTTTTCACTTAAGGCATTAAGATCAATTTCCAAAAGATGATTTTATATTCCTCTTTTCAGTCAACTTTAGCATGGGTGCCAATACTTTTGGCCATCACTGTAAGTGGCAAACACGCTTGCCTTTATTGGCCTGTGGCACAATTGAACTGCGGAACGAAAGGTTTCCCCGATCAGGAAATACTCCTTAATACGCAACTTTGTGTAGGCTTAACAGACGGCTTTAACGGCTTTAAAAAAAAAACATTTATTTTACTTGTCTTGCTGGATTGAAGGCAGAATGTGGGCTGTTGCGCAAATAGATGAATGAGAGTCGGGAGATTCCGTTAACAAAAAGTTTGGCTAACATTTTCTCCATTATTATCGTAAAATATGTCTCCATGCAGGGCTGGTTCTAACCTAGGCTAGGCTACTATATTTGGGTGGGCTGGTAGAAATTTTGGGTGGGCAACATAGCAAAGCTGTCAAATTGGATCAAAACTAACATGAACACAAAACAAACACAAAACAATCAGTACTACCTAGCTTGAGTTGCTGCAGCCAACAGCCAGGGATAGGCAGTATGTCTGATACATGTATGTAAAATACAAAATAGTATGTTTTGTGTATGTCATTTTTATTTTATTTAGTTGGAAAAAAATGGCATCATATTTTGTATCAAAATACTTTATAGGTTTGTAGTTTAAAAATAGTGCCAAATTCTTTTGGTAAAACCAATAACCTACTTTTGGTGATGTGATTATAAAAGTGCAAAACAATGAATGCAGCACTGATGCTGACTTGTAATTTGCCCAGAGTTGTTGTGATCAGAATACTGAGATTCAGGCAGATAAGTTTCTTGAGAACTTTAGTCATCCAATTCAAACACATGGAAGTCATCCAATTCAAACACATGGAACCGGTTATGTGGTTGCCCTGCAAAAAGTTGCACCATGTGCAACGTGCACAATGTTTGCTCACATACAGTACACAATACACTCCTTCATACCAACCTCAAGTTTCTTGAGAACTTTAAAGTTCTCAAGAAACTGATGATTAATCATCTAATCGGAAGACATGGAACCGGTTATGGTTGCCCTGCAACAAGGTACCCCACGTGAAAATTTAATTAATAATTTGCCCAGACTTGTTGTGATCATAATATTGAGATTCAGGAAGATGAAATTGCTCACACATACACAATACACTCCTTCTTCATACCAACCTCAAGAGTTTCTTGAGAAAATAAACAAATAGACAAAAAGCAGGTCCAATTAATGTAACAGCTACAAAAAATAGATGGCCATAGAGTGGGGAAATGTCTTGGATGAGTATATTTTGTATATCTTCATTTACAGTAATATAATAAAATTGATTATATTTTAATGTCCCCATGATGGAATTTGTTTTAGAACAGCATAGCCCAGTGACAGACAACTTAGATAATTAACTTTAATATGTTTGTATTACATTTTATTCAAATACAAAGACATTTTATGTGAGAGTAAGGTATTTGTGTTTTTTTGTCCTTCAATTTATGAGTATGGTGTTTGCATCTGGTAATGTAATAATGTATTTGTGCTAATTTCACATCTTGAGCCTGTTTCTGTTTATCTGGATGTTTTGCCTCATGCCACCCTTGAATTAATCAGTGCCTTACTAGTGCCACCCTTGTTAAAAATGTTTAGAATCGCCACTGTCTCACGGCACACTAGTGTGCCCCGGCACAACTATTAAACCTCATCTACCTAGCAACCAATATAGCAACCATGTAAAATACTCTAGTAACAGCCTGGCAACCACTTCCACAGTTACAACCTAGCAGCCAATGAGTTTAACCTAGCAACCAGCATAGCAACCACCACAGCTAACCTAGCAACAGCCTAGAAAACACCTCAAGTACCCTAGCAACAGACTAGCAACCATGTCAAATACCCTAGCAACAGCCTAGCAACCACTTCCACAGTTACAACCTAGCAACCAATATAGCAACCAATGAGTTTAACCTAGCAACCAGCATAGCAACCACCACAAGTACCCTAGCAACAGCATAACAACCACCATAACTACCCTAGCAACAGCCTAGCAACCATGTCAAATACCCAAGCAACAGCCTAGCAACCACTTCCACTGTTACAACCTAGCAACCAATGAGTCTAACCTAGCAACCAGAATAGCAACCACCTCAAGTACCCTAGCAACAGCCTATCAACCATGTCAGATACCCTAGCAACAGCCTAGCAACCATGTCAAATATCCTAGCAACCACCATAGCAACCAACACGATTACCTAAGCAACCAGCATAGCAACCACTTAATTTGGCATAACAACCAACATATGTACCCTAGCAACACTATTGCAACTATATCTGCATTATTTGTTTTCACTCTATATGATATTTTACATAATATTTTTTGCATTTTCATGCACTGTATTTCCTTCAGGAAATGCTTTTCTAGTTACAGTGCATGAAAATGCACTGTACTGTTCTTCCTAGGCTTCTTCTTATTCTTCTTCTTCTTCTAACGCGTTTAATACAGCTTCAACCGTTTAACGTAGAAACTTCATTCAAACTATGTTACGTAGGTCTTACTTAGGACATGGGTGCTATGTATTTTTCAGCTTTGTAACTTTTATACTTTTTAAACTATTAATTAAAAACTGTTCAAAATTTCCCCATAGACTTAACATGGGCTGATGACATCACAATAGAGCCGTTAAGCAATTAGAATCCTATGGCAGGTGTTCAGGCCACCTGTCCCAACTGCCATTCTCAGGCTTTAAGCATACAGACTGGCCCTATTAAGACTACACATCCTGTTCAACTGCTTCCTCTGCCAAAAACTGTTTCAAAATAAAAGTCACTACAATATTTCACTGTTAAACAATGTAACCCTTTAAACTACTGAACTTTTTAACTGTTCAGCCATTGTAACTGTTACTTATCATCAACTATGACTCCTACCCACTGTAGCTAGTTAGCTAAGTAACATGGTTAGCATAGTTAGCATGCTAGCATGTTAACATGCTAGTTAGCATTTTTAGCAAAAAACTGCTTAAAATGATTAGCTAAGTTAGCTAAGTAACATGGTTAGCATAGTTAGCATGCTAGCATGTTAGCATGCTAGTTAGCATTTTTAGCAAAACTACTTGAAATGATTAGCTAAGTTAGCTAAGTCACATGGTTAGCATAGTTAGCATGTTAGCATGCTAGTTAACATTTTTAGCAAAACTGCTTAAAATGATTAGCTAAGTTAGCTAAGTAACATGGTTAGCATAGTTAGCATGCTAGCATGTTAGCATGCTAGTTAGCATTTTTAGCAAAACTACTTAAAATGATTAGCTAAGTTAGCTAAGTCACATGGTTAGCATGCTAGTTAGCATTTTTAGCAAAACTGCTTAAAATGATGAGCTAAGTCAGCTAAGTAACATGGTTAACATACTTAGCATTTTAACATTGTTAGAATGCTAGTTAGCATAGTAACTTGGTTAACATTATTATCTTTGTTAACATAGTTAGCATAACTGCTAGCAAACATTAGAGCCATTCCAAGTGTCAGTTATCGTCAACTATCTACCTAAATAATTTAACCATTTAAAGTATCCACTTATTTAACCGTTCAATCATTCCAACTATATTAAACCTTATCTACCAAGTAAATCATTTACCTATATAAACTATCCACCTATTTAACTGTTCAGTCATGCCAACTATATTAAACCTCATCTACCTAGCAACCAATATAGTTTGTTTTTACATCATATTTTTGCATTTTCATGCACTGTATTTTTCCTTCAGTGCATGAAAAATGCTTTTCTAGCTTTCTTCTTCTTCTTCTAAGCGTTTAATGCAGCTTCAACCGTTTCGTAGAAACTTCATTCAAACTATGTTACGTAGGTCTTACTTAGGACATGGGTGCTATGTATTTTTCAGCTTTTAAAACTTTTATACTTTTTAAACTATTAATTAAAAACTGTTCAAAATTTCCCCATAGACTTAACATTGGGATTATGACATCACAATAGAGCCGTTAAGCAATTAGAATCCTATGGCAGGTGTTCGGGCCACCTGTCCAACTGCCAGTCTCAGGCTTTAAGCATACAAACTGGCCCTATTAAGACTACACATCCTGTTCAACTGCTTCCTCTGCCAAAATCTGTTTCAAAATAAAAGTCCTCACTACAATATTTTACTGTTAAACAATTTAACCCTTTAAACTACTGAACTTTTTAACTGTTCAGCCATTGTAACTGTTACTTGTCATCAACTATGACTCCTACCCACTGTAGCTAGTTAGCTAAGTAACATGGTTAGCATAGTTAGCATGCATAAGTTAGCATTTTTAAAAAAAAACTGCTAAAAATGATTAGCTAAGTTAGCTAAAGTAACATAACATGGTTAGCATGCTATATGTTAGCATGCTAGTTAGCATTTTTAGCAAAACTGCTTAAAATGATTAGCTAAGTTAGCTAAGTCAATGGTTAAAGCATGGTTAGCATGTTATGTTAGCATTTTTTAGCAAAACTGCTTAAAATGATTAGCTAAGTTAGCTAAGTTATCATAGTTAGCATGCTAACATGTTAGCATGCTAGCATAGCATTTTTAGCAAAACTACTTAAAAATGATTAGCTAAGTTAGCTAAGTAACATGGTTAACATGCTAGTTAGCATTTTAGCAAAACTGCTAGTTAAGCATAACTACATGGTTAAATATGAAAACATTGTTAGAATGCTAGTTAGCATAGTAACTTGGTTAACATTATTATCTTTGTTAACATAGTTATCATAACTGCTAGCAAACATTAGAGCCATTCCAAGTGTCAGTTATCGTCAACTATCTACCTAAATAATTTAACCATTTAAATTATCCACCTATTTAACCGTTCAATCATTCCACCTATTTAAACCTTATCTACCAATTATTTACCCTATATAAAACACCTATTTAACTGTTCAGTCATGCCAATATAGTAAACCTCATTACCTAGCAACCAATATGTTTGTTTTTACATCATATTTTTTGCATTTTCATGCACTGTATTTCCTTCAGGAAATGCTTTTCTAGTTCTTCTTCTTCTTCTAACGCACTTAATGCAGCTTCAACCGTTTCACGTAGAAACTTCATTCAAACTATGTTACGTAGGTCTTACTTAGGACATGGGTGCTATGTATTTTTCTTTTTAAAACTTTTATACTTTTTAAACTATTAATTAAAAACTAATAAAAATTTCCCCATTGACTTAACATTATGATTATGACATGACATCACAATAAGCAATTAGAATCCTATGGCAGGTGTTCGGGCCACCTGGACCAACTGCCAGTCTCAGGCTTTAAGCATACAAACTGGCCCTATTAAGACTACACATCCTGTTCAACTGCTTCCTCTGCCAAAATCTGTTTCAAAATAAAAGTCCTCACTACAATATTTTACTGTTAAACAATTTAACCCTTTAAACTACTGAACTTTTTAACTGTTCAGCCATTGTAACTGCTACTTGTCATCAACTATGACTCCTACCCACTGTAGCTAGTTAGCTAAGTAACATGGTTAGCATAGTTAGCATGCTAATTAGCATTTTTAGCAAAACTGCTAAAAATGATTAGCTAAGTTAGCTAAGTAACATGGTTAGCATAGTTAGCATGCTAGTTAGCATTTTTAGCAAAACTGCTAAAAATGATTAGTTAAGTTAGCTAAGTAGCATGGTTAGCATGCTAGTTAGCATTTTTAGCAAAACTGCTAAAAATGATTAGCTAAGTAAGCTAGTTATCATAGTTAGCATGCTAACATGCTAGTTAGCATAGTTAGCATAACTGCTAAAAATGATTAGCTAAGTTAGCTAAGTAACATGGTTAACATAGTTAGCATGTTAGCATGCTAGTTAGCATAACTACTAAATATGAAAACATTAGCTAAGTTAACTAAGTTAAGTAACTTGGTTAACATTATTATCTTATAACTGCTAGCAAACATTAGAGCCATTCCAACTGTCAGTTATCGTCAATTATCTACCTAAATAATTTAACCATTTAAATTATCCACCTATTTAACCGTTCAAATTATCCACCTATTTAACCGTTCAATTATTCCAACTATATTAAACCTTATCTACCTAGCAACCAATATAGTTTGTTTTTACTCTGTATGATATTTTACATCACATTTTTTGCATTTTCATGCACTGTATTTCCTTCAGGAAATGCTTTTCTAGTTCTTATTCTTCTTCTAACGCTTTTTGTGCGTTTAATACAGCTTCAACCGTTTAACTTAGAAACTTCATTCAAACTGCGTTGCGTAGGTCTTACTTATGTGACTTCAGCTATGTATTTTTCAACTTTGTAACTTTTATACTTTTTAAACTATTAATTAAAAACTACTAAAATGTCCCCATTGACTTAACATTAGATTATGACATCACAATAGCAATTAGAATCCTATGCCAGGTGTTCCGGCCACCTGGATCACCATATATGGCTCTGGCCAGGCCACCTGGATCAACTGTGAGTTTCTCAGGCTTTATGACATCATAGCAATTAGAATATTGTGCCAGGTGGCCAGGCCACCTTGATCAACTGTCAGTTTCTCAGGCTTTAAGCATACAGTCTCATTCTATGCTATAAGCCTGAGAAACTGTTCAGTCATTCCAACTATATTAAACCTCATCTAACTAGCAAATAATTTAACCTTTTAAACTATCCACCTATTTAACTGTTCAGTCATTCCAACTATATTAAACCTCATCTACCTAGTTCAGTCATCTACCTAGCAAATAATTAAACCTTTTAAACTATCCACCTATTTAACTGTTCAGTCATTCCAACTATATTAAACCTCATCTACCTAGTTCAGTCATTCCAACTATATTAAACATCATCTACCTAGCAAATAATTTAACCTTTTAAACCATCCACCTATTTTAACTGTTCAGTCATTCCAACTATATTAAACCTCGTCTACCTAGTTCAGTCATTCCAACTATATTAAAACTCATCTACCTAGCAAATAATTTAACCATTTAAACTATCCACCTATTTAACTGTTCAGTCATTCCAACTATATTAAACCTCATCTACCTAGCAAATAATTTAACCTTTTAAACTATCCACCTATTTAACTGTTCAGTCATTCCAACTATATTAAACATCATCTACCTAGCAAATAATTTAAACTTTTAAACCATTCACCTATTTTAACTGTTCAGTCATTCCAACTATATTAAACCTCGTCTACCTAGTTCAGTCATTCCAACTATATTAAAACTCATCTACCTAGCAAATAATTTAACCTTTTAAACCATCCACCTATATAACTGTTAAGTCATTCCAACTATATTAAACATCATCTACCTAGCAAATAATTTAACCTTTTAGACCATCCACCTATTTAACTGTTCAGTCATTCCAACTATATTAAACCTCGTCTACCTAGTTCAGTCATTCCAACTACATTAAACCTCATCTACCTAGTAAATAATTTAACCTTTTAAACTATCCACCTATTTAACTGTTCAGTCATTCCAACTATATTAAACCTCATCTATCTAGCAAATAATTTAACCTTTTCAAAATAAAAGTCCTCACTAGCTTGTTAGCTAGTTAGCATCATTAACATTGTTAGCATTTTAGCAAAACTGCTAAAAATGATTAGCTAAGTTAGCTGAGTCACATGGTTAGCATAGTTAGCATTGTTAACATAGTTAACATGTTAACATTTTTAGTAAAACTGCTAAAAATGACTAGCTAAGTTAGCTAAGTCACATGGTTAGCATAGTTAACATTGTTAGCATTTTTTCCAAAACTGCTAGAAAACATGAGCTAAGTTAACTAAGTAACTTGGTCAAAATAATTAGCTTTGTTATCATAACTGCTAGCAAACATTAGAGTCATTCCAACTGTCAGTTATCGTCAACGATCTACCTATATAGAGCCTTTAAACTTTTTGTCTACCAACACGCATTAAACTATCAGTATGTCAACAACCTTTAAACTATCTACATATAACTTTTAAACTTTCAACATTCATTAAACTATCTGTCTATTAACAACTGTTAAACGATCAACATTCAACTTTTAAACTGTCTACATCTAAACTATCAACTTTTTATTAAGCTATGCTATATCTGTCCTAGCTTCATTTTCATGCACTCGTAATAGGCCTATGTCACAGTTCCGGGTTTCGAACGTTCGAATCAATGTAGCAGTGTACCGTCGCTTCCTGTTTACATCAGGTGATCAGACGCAACATGGCCGCCTCCTGTCGCCGGTGTTATTGTAGTGTACCTGGCTGCTCTACCTCAAAACAACGACAACCTTACCTCAGTTTTCATGATTTCCCAAAAGACGAAACCCTCCGGAAAACATGGGTGAGGTTAATAAGAAGGGACGAGGGCCCATCGTTTAACATACTTTGTGGAAGCACTTACGTCTGCAGCTTACATTTTGATAGTGAGCTTATCCCTGTATCGAAGTGCGGCAGAAAACGCCTGAAACCTGGTGCCACACCACAGAGATTTGCTTGGAATAACTGGGGGGTAGATTGGGTGTCTCGGCAGTCCGTTTTCGACCGGCTCAGTGCACGTCTTGAGGCCGAGGGTGCGTCTAACGTTAGCGAAAGTTCTGCTGAGGAAGAAGTCCGCCGACCTAGCACTACCCTTATGGAGGAACTCCCCATGGGTCACACTTCTGACAACGCTGTTCAACTGGATGCTGCTGCTGCGGCTAACACTATAAGGGAGCTGGAGGCTAAGGTACAACAGTTGGAGAGTCAGCTGAGTGACCTATCCTGTAGGCCTACACTGCACACACTACACATCAACAGGTACTGTGCGAATGACTACGAGTTTCGCTTCTATACTCGCTTTTCATCAGAGAGAGTGTTTTTGCTGTTTTGGGAGTCAGTTGCCCCTTCAGCATCCAGATTGGTGTACTGGAGTAGAGCACAAAGGGCTAATGTCTCAATGTCACAAAGGGCTGATGTCACCACATTAGAAAAACCAAGTCCAAACCGAAAACTGGCTCTGATGGATGAGCTGTTTTTGTTCTGCTGTCGTGTTGCAGTCGGTCTGAAAGAGAAGGTGTTAGCTGACCTGTTTGGCATCAGCACTACAACAGTCAGCAGGGTTCTCATCACTTGGACCAACTACTTATACCTTGTCTTGGGGTCTTTACCAACCTGGATGTCAAGAGAACAAGTACAAGCTACAATGCCAGCAAAGTTCAGACAGTACTGTGCAAATGTCAGAGTCATTCTGGACTGTACAGAGATCAGATGTGAATCACCATCATCACCATGCAGTCTGAGACATTTTCCTCCTACAAGAACCACACCACTTTCAAAGGTCTCATTGGTGTTGCCCCGTGTGGTGTCATCACATTCATTTCAAAGCTTTATACAGGATCAATATCTGACCGAGAAATAACCAGACAATCTGGAATCCTCAAGCAGCTGGAACCTGGAGACGCATGCATGGCTGATAAAGGCTTTGTCATTGATCAGATGCTGTCTGATGTCGGAGCGAGTCTTATTATTCCACCATTCAAAAGAGGTACCTGCTTCAGCAAAGACGACACTGAGAAAACACAAAGCATTGCTCGGCTCAGAATCCTGGTTGAGAGGGCTATCAGGCGAGTAAAGGAATATCACATCTGGGACACCGCCATCCCTCTGACCCTTTCAGGTTCTGTCAATCAGCTGTGGACAATCTGCTGCTTACTGTCCAACTTCCGAGGCCCTCTGGATGTGAAAGGTGATGTACCAGTGTGAAAAGCCTTAGCCTTATAGTTAAGAATGATGAATGCCCAGAGAATATATTTTACACATTTGTGTTTATTTTATAGTTTATGCATTACATTTTATAAAAACACAGAATATAATACAATTTATACATACAATTAAATATAAATACAATTAAATGGTATATGTGTTATTACATACAATTATAGAAATAGAATAGATTAAATCTTATTATACTAGTATAATTCTCTATATTAATTATTAATATTGCATATTACCATATGAATAGGTATACTATATGACACTTATATTAGAATACAATATTGTAAATAGTATTGTTATTATAGAATATTGTACATTTTAACATTGTGAATATCATAGTATTGTAAATTATTATTATACTATATAATAATTCTATACTATATTATTATACTATATTATTGTAAAATTGAAATGATATAATATTGTGTATTTTTAGATATAACAACATGTTCCCCTGTTTGGGGGTGGGAGTGGGGAAACCACCAGCATGTTCATGGTGAACACGTCCCTTATAATAAAAAATAAAACAGATATAATAAATACTTTAAACAGCGGAGTGTCTTGATGTGCCTATGTCTAGAGAGGGGGTGAGTGGGTGGGGGGGGTATGTGAACTCTATGTGGATTTCATTTTCAGATAGGTTTCCATGTATGTGTTGAAAAACAACAGGTCAAGTTTATTCTTCATCTCCATGATCAGTGTCTCATCAAGCCAAATTCGCTCCACTGTGAGGTCAGTTTTTGTGGATGTAATGAAATCGCACAATGACAAGCCAGTTATGGCTAGCTGACCCTGGACTTGCCAGAAGTATTTGTGATTTCTTCTCAGTTTAGCCTGACCACCAATGAATCTAAGATGTGCAACATCTGTGACACTGTCAACATTTGGGCATTTGACTTCAGCAAGCCCAAAAGGGGGATTTGCTGCTGGGTCATACACCTTGGCATCAGGGCTGGCACCAAGATATGGCGCATCAGTGTGTAAAACAAAACCAGAGGGATACACATTAACATTGCATTGGTCACTGTACTGTAACAACACCTCTGGCTCAAGGTCAATGCCCCTCTTCATGTGCAGTGTTTGCCGTACCCCCCTCAGAATCCTGATTGCTAAAGCCTGACTGGATGCCTCCCCTTTCACACTGCATGCTTCCCCAAATCTGCTTGCCGTTAAGCGGGGCTGCCGAACTTCCTTCCACAGAGGACTTTGTGACTGCCCCCTTGTTTTCTCCTCAATGACACATGCAAATTCACAAGTGACCTCTAAACTCTCTAGATGATAAAACTGTTCATAAGTGGGAACAAATTGCAGATGGCGTTCTAATTTAGAGCTAATCAATGGAAGTTGTGGAAATAAAGGAGCATCGGGATGCTTAATCACTTCATTTGTTTGTACAGGTGGGCACTGATAAGATAGAACTGAACCTTTAGGGACTGGCCCAAATTTAGAGTCCACAAATGTCATGCAGGAGGCCACATAAGATCTTACAAATTCCCGGCTGTGGTTGGATCTCTCGTAACTGTTCTCCAATGGACAGGACTGCTGGATCAGGAAGGGGTCCTAAAAGCACACATATCAGAGAAACGTCATTACTGACTAGTCACTGTGTAGGACACATGGTACTTTGCTATTATCTGTAACAATTTGATGTCTTTCAACTTGAATAATTGGTAATGAAACTGAACCACTATGGTGATAATCACTAACAATTCCACTACTGCAGTGTTACTCATTGCGCAGCTCGCAAGCCACATGCGGCTCGTCAGGCTATAATTGGTGTCTCGCATGGTAGCTTTGGCGAGATTTCGCCAAATTTGGTTTTACTCATTTTGAGTAGGCCTAAACTGTTCGCCAAAGGCCATTATCTCTGGCCCCAACTTGACAAAACAAAACTAGGCTCTGATTTAGCCTAGTCTACTGTATGACTTCAACGAGGTGATCTTTAGTTTCGTTCTGCTTACAGTATCTCACTGCCACTGCAATGCCTTTGAATGCAATCCACTGCCCCGTTTACAAATGCTACAGCGGACTTAAACTGCCACCTTGTGGTGATAAGTTGTAATACATTTCACGCAGCTGCATGAAATCACGGAAAGCGCGAATGAAGTGGCCACTTCTAAATGGGACCCACTGTATGTGGTAACAGTCAATTATTTTTTTCAAATGTGCTTCATATACATACAATACTGCACTACAAAAACGCAAACATCTGAATTATACTTCCTTTCACCTTTATTACTGTATTTGGGTGAAGGGGGAAGTTATTAAGCCTTAATGGTGCTTCCTAAAGGGGGTATTGTCAAACCTGCTACTACTAATACTAAAAATACAGCATGTAAATTACCAAAGTAAATCTGGTCTTAAATGAAAATGTATTGGCGGTCATATGTGGCTCGTGAAAAAAATAGTGAGGATCACTGTACTAACGCATACCTGGGTAAGCTGGATAAAGTGTAGATTTTACACTGCTTCGTCCTGGTGCCCTTGGCTTTGGCTTTCGCACCACAAGTTCATCGGTAGGCTCTGGACAAATCCCCTAGATCACATTGATTTTTACACAAATAATATACAGTTGTAAGTTTAAAAGTGATGACAAAAACATATGCAAGTCACAATGTAAGTGTACATTTTCAGAAGGCAGCAAAACCTGTTGCAGTCATAATACCTGTGTTCTGGGTCTGTGCCAGGTCTGAAGCATACTAGTGCATGAAAGTGGTGGTGGCACAGTTTTGAACCCCATGGTGCTGTAATGGGCAGTTTGAAAAAGCAGTGCAACCACATGGTTACATAAAGCCTGGCCAGCAACACATGAACAGGAGAAGCCTCTCAATACCACCGGTGTCCCAACAGCATGTAGTGCCACCTATAAAAGGAGGACAAGCACTTTAGAGGAAGTTTACAAAATAAGCAGAGGTAGAAAAGTCCAGCTTTAAAAAAGAAAACATCCTTCTATGTATTACTTATACCCATGAGGTGTTATTTAGCTAAGTCTACATTAAACCTAGACCTAAATTAACCTGGCCAAAAAGTTGTGCTAATTATGAATATGTTAATGGTTATAACAGATACAGCATGTTTACTTCTTGAAGCCAGACATTTACACCACTGACAGAAGATTTCAGCATTTACTGAACACAAAAACTGAAAACATCTGCAACAGCAGATAAACAAATGAACTTGAACTTATGTAGGTCCGAGACCACATCCTAGTCACTACTAGGCTACTCTTTAGCCTATGTGATATTTTGAAAATGCATAGTTGTCTAGGACCATTAGAAATCTACTGAAATCCATCAGTGCCCAATGCCCATGAAGACCACTGGTCAAATGATGTAGCCCAGAGAGTAACGTTATAGCAAAGCTTGTTGATGTAACGTTAATAGTGACCAGGGTATGATTTCGGACTCAAGCCTTAACTTCCTAAACACTGTAACCTGAAGTGTATGCGGTTCCTCGCTCTTTCTCATAGACCGGTAGCAGTTCGCTTGTACTACCACCTCCTCATTGACTAAATCTGACACTGTAGTGAAGGGGAAGATTATCACAGTTTATTGAACATAATAAGTCTTGACTTAACGTTATTCTAATGCTTCTTAACTACAGCCAAAGTACATCACAGACAAACTGTTAAAATACTGAATGTATCGACAACTTGGTTAACGTAATGCGTTAAGTTAAGATAGCATGCTAATTGACATTAACGTCTAACTTTTTCTCTACGGAACTCCCCCTCGCTCGGTCTGAAGCTCTTTTCCTTTTCTTTGTGTCTTCCGTCAAGGGTTTTCGCTGCTTCTTCGCCGGCTCTGCCATTATACACACGTTTGCAACAATCTCTAGCGTTTCGTTAGCCTGCCTCTGTGCTGTAAACTGATCCTGCTTCGGTCGGCGGGTACAATACACTGAACTTGCAAGCAGGATATTCTTCCTACAGGCAGTAGGGGCGGGCGAGAGAGTCTTCATTCGCCCTGTAACGAGTCATTTAACCATACCGACTTACGAAGATGAGTAATTAACACGAAAACGTTGCCTGGTGTCCCTTAGTTAGTTAGTTAGTTTGACTCTACCGGAAAGGGCGGCACACTGCTTCACTGGTACTTCCGACGTTCTATTGTGTCGAGATAAAGGTTTATTCCCTGGAATTACATTCTCTAGTTATTATTATTTTTCTTTTTACCTTTTTGTGCGCGCTATTCAGCCCAAACCGCTTAACGTACAAATTTGGTTCAAACACCGTTCCGTAGATCTTCCAAGGCTTTACCATCCTATCCGTTTTTCATTTTTGAGAAGTTTATACTTTTTTGAGATATTTGTAATTAAAGTGTGTTTTTCCCCATAGACTTGAATGGGGGCTGTGATGTCATAATAGAGCCAGCTGCGCTCGTTAAGTAGTTCTCAGAGCAGTTCCCAGGCTAATCAGAACACTGGCACAGGTGTCACCTGTGAGGAATTCAACTGTCTCAGCTTCTAAGCATACAATCTAGCTCTACCTGAACTACACATCCTGTTAAAGGGTTTCCTGTGTGTCAAAATAAAAGTCCCAGCCATATCTCATGCATTCAGCATTATATCTCCAATACGGCTTGACATACATGCTTCAAATTTGGTACGAGTGTTTTTATGGACTCAAAGATGAAGTGAGTTGATGTTGGAGGTTGAAGGTCAAATGTCAAGGTCAAAAACACCTTGAGTGTTATATCTCAAGAATGCCATGTCACACAAAATTCAAATTTGGTTACTCCAAAAGCACCTTTGCAGGTATCACAATTGCCCTACCAACTAGCTAGCAGCAAGCTCAACAGCCTCACCAACACCCTAACCAGCAGATTGCATCCCCTCGTGTAATTCCTCGGAATTGCATTTCTAGTTCACCTTGTTCTTGCCCCATCTGAAAGGACTTCTCTACTTTTGCTGCCTCCATCCTTACTGTACTTGTTGTGTAAAAAAACGTTGTATATAATGGCACTGAAGAATTGGCTAACAGTGTTAGTTGGTAACCAAATAGTGCATTCTCTGCATTCTCTCTCCTGCTGATTTGCGTTCAGTAGCCAAGTGCGTAATATTGCAAACGTTGAAAAAATAAATGTGTTTATTGTAGCCTACAGAATATAAATAGCCTATCATACTGTCAGTTAATTGCCTACAGTGCAGTGAAGAGTTTGGAGAGTAAAGTTATAGGGCAACTTGAAGTTTTATGAAAATAATTTACATACCAGAACATAAAGACCATGAAGCTTCTATTTTTTGCAGCTGTTAAAACACCCGCTAGATAGTTTAAATACCCACCAACATTCGTTTTAGCAGTACAGATTATTTCTAAAAGTTATTTGTCTACTACTGGCTGATTTATCAAACAAGTGCCTTCTCGCTTAGTCCTCCAATAAACTACAGGTGTTTTGCAGAGAGCCATTGAATGTTTATGCCAAGCAATTTCTGTAACACTTTTTGTGACATTCAGCAAATATCTCCTCATTTAATGTAAGTTCCTTAGGACAATAGGCTCACGTTTCTACTCTAATGCCAAAGAGTCCTCCATCTCAGTTGCATCAGTTTTCTCATTTTGAAGGTTCTAAAACATTATTATGCTTCACTGAATCCTTCTCGTTTTCTTTCATTTGTCCAGCTAACTTTTCCATTGAACCTAGCCATTTATGATGGATTACACACTCGACATTCTGAAATGTCCTGCACGATCAAGGCCAAATTATTAAGTTATCACGCAGCGACTGTGTCAGCAGCATCAGTGCTGACGGTGACGATGCGTTTCTGATGTCAGATTATTATGTAGGCTAGCCTACTAGACTGTTCTCACGTTGCAGCGCTTTACTTATATGAAGTAGCATTAATCAATATGAGGGGTTAGAGGGGGATAAATGTTGTCCCCCCCGACGATAAAAAATAATTTAGCAGAGGTAGGGATAGGAAAACCAGAGGGGGGGAAATCCTCACCATCCCCCCCTACAAATCGCACCCTGATTATAACTATAAAAAGGCAAGCGACCCTTTTGAACAAGCCATGACGATGACATCCATTCCAACGCGGCAGGTGGCGCCCGTGCATCATGACGCGCCGGCTTATCTGGTAAACAATTCACTGTCATTCAGAATTGAAAAATGACAGACCAAAGCGTGAGGCTGCGAATTACGAGGCTCTTGAAAGTTGTTTTCTTGAGTTTATTGTTCGTTTTCACAGTCATAATTCTCGTGGCTACGGTGAGGACAATTTCGTTAGATGTGAATACTGGGTTGAAGCTGGCACGGTGGGAGAAAACGGAACATATCTCCCCTAATATAACCAGTGAATACAGGCAGCGGCTCATTTCCAATTTCAAAGGTAGGCTAAGTTTGCTGTGCAAGCGTCTTCCAAAATATGGCCAAAGTGACAACATATTCATTTTGGAGAAAATGTATTGATTGCAAATACTGATCCCCGGGAATGTAAGGCAATCTCGTTATCTTTCAAATCACGTGAAGACCCTGCATTTAACAGCCTTTAGCACGGTGCTGGTACCACATTGTATTGTATTTGCTGCGACGTAAATTTGACGGCTTACATGTGTTCTCTGGTTCTAATGCAACGTGTTCTCTGGTTCTAATGCATTGGGCAATTATGTGTCTTTCTCCTGTTTCTCATGTGTCACTGTAGAGGCGATTCGGATCCCCACCGTATCATATTCGGAAACTAACCTCAACACCACTGCACTTGAAGAGTTCTATCGGCTGATGAGAAAAGGTGCCTCCTCTAGACTTCTTCAGAACACCTTGCACACGCTAAAATACTGATCATGTTACAGAGAGTGTTGCAATGAAGTGATGATCTGGTTACATCTTATAATACGTTGCCGACTTCCTGGACCCTGCGTTTAATTCTTGTGAACACGCTGTGTTTTTCTGCCCCTGTAGCGTTCCCTACATTGTTTTCCTCACATCTGGTTTTGCATGAAGTCGTGGGAGACTACAGCCACCTTTTCTGGGTGCCCGGGACCGACCTCTCTCTGGTGCCTTACATGCTGCTTGCCCACATTGACGTAGTGCCAGCCAATGAGAGCGAGGGCTGGGATGCCCCTCCCTTCTCTGCCAAAGAGATTGATGGGTTCATCTATGGCCGAGGGACCATTGATAATAAGCAATCTGTCATGGTGGGGGAGTCAGAGACATTTGTAGTTTTCTTGATGGTCATTCTGTGTTGATCTGTATGAGCTATTCTTCTGTTCCCAAACTCTGACCTGACCATGTGACTTCTTTCTGGTAGGGGATTCTTGAGGCCCTGGAATTCCTTCTAGCGAGGGGTTATATGCCGCGACGGGGATTCTACGTTGGTCTCGGACATGACGAAGAGGTGAGGCCATACTGTTGTGACTCCTCAACGACAAATGATGATACTGTGGAGACTGGAAGCCACTTATACATACACAGGGCTAACTGCACACTTATACATATGCTGAAAAACACACAGGGCTAACTGCACACTTATACATATGCTGAAAAACACACAGGGCTAACTGCACACTTATACATATGCTGAAAAACACACAGGGCTAACTGCACACTTATACATATGCTGAAAAACACACAGGGCTAACTGCACACATACACATATGCTGAAAAACACACAGGGCTAACTGCACACATACACATATGCTGAAAAACACACAGGGCTAACTGCACACCACATACACATATGCTGAAAAACACACAGGGCTAACTGCACACTTATACATATGCTGAAAAACACACAGGGCTAACTGCACACTTATACATATGCTGAAAAACACACAGGGCTAACTGCACACCACATACACATATGCTGAAAAACACACAGGGCTAACTGCACACTTATACATATGCTGAAAAACACACAGGGCTAACTGCACACCACATACACATATGCTGAAAAACACACAGGGCTAACTGCACACTTATACATATGCTGAAAAACACACAGGGCCAACTGCACACCACCGATTCTGCGCTGCATGACACCCGACTTGACCGACTCCTGTCCGGTCCACGTATAGTGGGAGTACGTTGCACATCGGTAGGCTACTATTAAATCCGTCTGGTTGTAAGGCTGACCGGCTTGCCCTGGCCTTGTCTCAGGTGAACGGCCTGCAGGGTGCGGTGAACATCGTGAACGCGCTGAAGGAGCGCGGCGTCCAGCTGGAGTTCGTGCTGGACGAGGGCCTCGCCGTGCTGGACGGCATCATCAGCGGCCTGTACGGACCTGCCGCCCTGTGCGTACAACAAAGCAGCCGTCTTCTTCACACCATCATCCTCCTCCTCACACCATCTGTGCTTCCTTCTTCCTCACACCATCCTCCTCCTCACACCATCTGTGCTTTCTTCTTATGCACTTGCTAGCACACTCATATGTTGGCCTATTTCTTCCCTCGGCTTCTGCTCTCTTACTGCTTATTGGGAAAAGCTTGTCTCTTGTGCTGTTGCTGTTGCTCATGTACACAGAGTTAGTTTATTATGTCTATGTGTTAAAACGAACATGTGCATATGTCTGTGTTTAAACGTACATGTGCATATGTCTATGTGTTATTGTCTCTATGTGTTTAAACGTACATGTGCATATGTCTGTGTTTAAACGTACATGTGCATATGTCTATGTGTTATTGTCTCTATGTGTTTAAACGTACATGTGCATATGTCTGTGTTTAAACGTACATGTGCATATGTCTGTGTTTAAACGTACATATGCATATGTCTATGTGTTTAAACGTACATGTGCATATGTCTATGTGTTATTATTTCTATGTGTTTAAACGTACGTATGCATATGTCTGTGTGTATATGTGTTTAAACTTACATATGCGTATGTCTGTGTGTACATGTGGGCGTGTGGACCTGTGCTGGACCGTGTGCGTGTGAAGGATTGGGATCAGTGAGAAGGGCCAAGCCACAGTGAAGCTGAGCGTCACCACCGCTCCTGGACACTCCTCCATGCCTCCAGCAGAGGGCAGTATTGGCATACTTGCTGCTGCCGTCAAACGGTAAGAGAGGACTTGAAGAATGTGTGAAACTGAGTAAATGTGTCAGACTTTTTTCATAATTCATAGACCTGCATGTTTTTAGACTTGGAAATTGGTGGTTAGACAGTTAGATGCCACAGCAGAATCGTAATCATGACTGTAAACTCCAACAACAGACTTTTTGACTTTATAGAGGATTTGAAATGAGGACCAGCTGAACTAAGAGCCATGCTGGTCTATGTGTTCCTGTTGCAGGCTAGAAGATAACCCAATGCCCAGACTGTTTGGCTTAGGTCCTGAACGAGGAACATTTGAGCACCTGGCTCACAGTGTAAAGGCCCCACGGCTTGTCTTCCCCAAATTGCCATATATTTCAATAGGACCAGTTATGCAACTGTTTTATGAGATGAAATAATGGTTTTACACACATTCATACACATTGACCTTTGCTTTATGTTTCTGTTGCTCGGTAGTTTGGCCTTCCCCTCAGGTTTATCATGTCCAATCTCTGGCTGTTCACACCTCTGCTCAGCAGGTAGGAATCAGATTACTACTGCATCATCGGATCACTACTGTAGAATTCTCATGCATCATCGGATCACTACTGTAGATTTCTCATGTATCATCGGATCACTACTGTAGAATTCTCATGCATCTCACTTGTACCAAGTTGTGCAACCATACACAAAGGGGTTAGTCCCACTACTGCCGGCCCCTACGCATGCAGCCAAACTGATGCCATGAAAGGTCATATGTGCAGAGTAAACAGTGGGACGCAGATGGACCAGAGTGCTGGTCAGAGGGCATGTTCTTACACGTGTACAGAGTTCAAAAACAACTTTCAACACACCATGCTGTGTAATAATGTGTTAGTGTTGGGTGTGTCCCTTACATGTGTACAGAGTTGTAAAACACCACGCTGTGTAATAATGTGTTAGTGTTGGCAAGGTCTTGGCCCTTCCACATTGGTCAGGATGGTGGACGCACAAGAGAGCTCATATTGTTTGAATATGAACGTTGTGTTTTGTCTGAATATACAGAGTAATGGAGAGAAGCCTGGTTAATTTAATGCGCCTTCAGACGACGACAAAACGCCACCATGTTCAATTCTGGCGTGAAGGTGAAACGCACTGTATTGCCATTGTATCGGAGTTTTACACGTTTTTCTAGTCTCTAGAGAACTAGAATGCTGAATCCGTTTGGCCTCCTCTGCTCTGCAGGTCAATGTTCTTCCTTCCTACGCTGAGGCCATCGTCAACTTCCGCATTCACTCGGCGCAGACTTTGAAAGAGGTCAGAGGTCAAGCGTACAAAGGGCTTATCTGTGGACGCACACTAGAGCAGTTCACAGTACACACCAAATGTTATGTGCAGCATATAGAAAGTTTGCATTCAGCAAATGAATGAATAGATGGATGGATGGATGGATGACAGATTAATAGACAGAAGAGATTGATTTCATGGTTTTGATTTGATGAGATTGGTTTTGTTGTCTAGTTAGCTGCACTGTCTCACTTGGTCCAGGTGCTGGACATTATAGAGTCCACGGTGGCGGATGAGCGAGTGAAGATTTCCCTCCTGACTGGGTTCGACCCCCTGCCCATGAGCTCCTACAGTGCCAAGGCGTTTGGGTACCAGATCATCAAGAAGACCGTGCTGGAGCTGTTTCCACAGGTCACCATCGCTCCAGGTGAGCGCCTGTGACCTCTGACCCTGGATAGCAGCGCGCTCGTGTGGAGTGGACTGAGTGTGCGTCCACAAGAGCAGAGGTGTGTTTGAAGTGGCCCCATACTGGGCTATTAACTTCTGAATGGTCCTTATTCTCTCTTTCCCTCCCTCTCTCCCCCTCTACCTCCCTCTCTCTCTCTCCCCCTCTACCTACCTCTCTCCCCCTCTACCTCTCTACCTGCAGGAATTTGTGTGGGAAACACGGATAGCAGACATTACACAGAGCTGACCAACGATATCTATCGCTTCGCTCCGACATGGTTCAAGCCAGGTGACCCGAAGAGGTAATAAGGTCTTTAACATTCACTTGTACTCATCCATTGCTATCCGCTAGCTGCCCGCCCCAGAAGCAGGCCATCAAAAAAATGTGTCTCTGTAGGCAGCCGAGGCTCCGAGATCTGCACACAAAAACAATAGACTGCAACAGTGCTACCAACCACTCAAAACCAAAATAAATAGCGTTCCAAGCAATCGACGACGAGATCCGCATTTAGGAGAGTTTCAATTGCACGGGAGGGAGGGGGAGGGAGTAGCGAGCTAGCTCTCTGTTTTGTTTGAACGTCAACAGAAGTGACGTTACCCCACAATCGCTGATACAACCTTTAAGCAACTATCAGAAGGGTCTAGTTGGCATTGCATTGGCATATGAGGGGCCTACATGGATTTCCCTGGGAGCCTTTGGGTTATGAATATTTGTGCTCCATTAGGAGTGGAATTATAAACGGATGCAATATAAATGGGGGTGACTGACCTATTGTTCTGTATTAATTGTTGAGAGAATTGTATTATGTAGATAGATAACATTGGCCCCTGCTCTCTCATTATTATGTAAACAAACAACATTGGCCCCTGCTCTCTCCTACAGGTTCCACGGTGTGAATGAGAGGATATCCACTAAGAACTATGAGGAGCTTGTTGTGTTCTACATCAAACTGTTCCAAAACTGTGACATCAGAGATCTCCCATCTCCTCACAGCTCTGGACACGAGCTTTAAGGGTCCACTGTTATCCGTCCTGACCTCAGCGTCCTGATCCTGTCTCACAAGACACAGCGAGCTGTAGACTGGTGTTGTCCTCTCAGTTATGGCCACATCATCACAACCATATCCCTGCATGATTAATGTCTTTTTACTGTATGACAGTATTTGATGATCAGTTGGTAGTCTGTCTGTGGTTGGCTCTTCACTAGACAGAAACACATGGTGGGTCCTCCTGTGGTCTGTACCTAGGATTTCTTTTTCAAATGATTATGCTGGAATTGAACTTGACTAATATCTGATGAGGTTCTTGCAAAGCAATACTCAACATGGTGGTGGAATGGCACAGTGGATATATCCATTTACTTTAAATGCCAAACCTGGCTATCATCTCTAATGTGTTTTACGTCCAGTAAATGCTGCCAATTATCAAATCCATTTTTGTAACTCCAGTTTTTCCATTTGGAGAATAAATAAAAATACAATTGAAAAGATTGTCATTTGATGATTAAAAATACCCAACACAGGATTCATAGCCAGAAAGTAATTTCCTTTTAATAATGGAATAATTTGTATAAAGTATTAAGCATTCTTTTTCTCTATTTTCATTATTTCTTTTTAGCCAAAAGCAGTTAAATTTAATCAAAAAGCAAAAACAAAGGCAGAGTGAACCCAAAGAACAGGCCAGTGAACCCTTCTTTTTCGGTGAGCTTTTTTTGGCAGTTTACAAACGGAGTGCATTACCACCATCTGCTGGACTGAGGTGTAATGGCAAGTGTACCCTGTAGCCTCGTTCTGGCCGGCGGGTGAATAAGGCGAATACCTTTCTTGTTAGCTGATTTGAAGACAAGTTGAAGATAAGTTAACTAATGCACAAGAACTCTTCAGAGGTATCGGAGCAGTGGTTGTGTGAAAGCGGGTCACTTCATGGCCAGTCGCAGCACTTGCAGGACTCTCTGTAGACCAGGGTTGGAGGGCAGTTTTGGAGCCAGGTCTTGCCGTGAGTGCACTGGTAGAAGGTACCTCTGTCTTTTGGGTTGACATGAAGCCCGTCGACTTTACCGATGCAGAACTCCTGATCCGGCTTTTCTGGGGTGATTTTCTGATTGGTCGTGGTAATGGGTTTGGCTGTGGTCTGTTTCCCCGGAGCAGCAGTGTTTGGTGGGACAGGAGGTGACGCTGAGAAAGAGGAAACTGATTGTAAGTCCTGCACAGGTGCACAGGTGAGTACTTTCTGTTTAGTTTTGCATTATGCAGTGGAGTAAACATGTTTGTGTCCCGTTGGTTATGCAGTGAAGTAAACATGTTTGTGTCCCGTTGGTTAACTGATGTCAGAACAGTTGAGCATCATAACAAAGAAAAACGGATCAACTCTGAGGAATGCAAACCACATTATGACCAAGTCATATCCAGACCTATTTCATACAGTCTATGATTCAGACACATTTGAAATCAAACCTAATTCTGATTTAAATCCAGACCCATTTGAAATCAAACCAAATTCTGATTGAAATTCAGACTCATTTAAAATCAAACGTTCCTTCTTCCAGGCTGGATTAAGTTACAGTATTGATGATTGACAGAATTGCTTGTCCAAAACACATTCCTAAGTAGCACTGTTATAAGAGGCTAAACAATATGCACAAACGTCATCATTTGTATGGACTTACTGCTGTTCATCAGAAGGGTTTTTAGGTGGCTGATCAGTGGGTATTTGCCCTGTCCACAGAACTGCCCAGTGACGTCATCTAGGTCCAGAGCCCAAACCATAGCTCCCCCAAACCCGTTCTGATGGAGGTAGTGGGCCTGCACAGGGAGATGAAACCCAGTTAGTCAAATGCTCTGTGCACTGGGCTTATTTAGACTCAGCTCACTACACCTGCTGTAGACACAGTGCAGCAGTACACATGGCACCTTGGTCTCAAAGCTCTCTCGGTTGTCAAAGCCCACCCACTCGCTCCCTTTAACAGCGTAGGGAACTCTCTGATCTGCAATCCACTGGATGCTGGTGCCTTGGAGGAAAGTGCAAATCTGAAAGAGAAATGTAGGAATGAGAAATGTTTATTTAGTCATCACTTACGGTGTGTGCAAACTGTATGGCATGGCAAGTTGTAGCTAACGTTTTCTTTACTGTTTACGCACACACCTCATAGTAGGACCAGAAGCCAGCTTCTCGGGTGTAGGTTCCAGAAGAAGCGGCTCCGCTGGCTGGCGCTCCGACCCCCGTGTCTGCGGATGAGAGGCGGAACGTTCGGCCGTAGGTGGGGAACCCCATCCTGAGCTTCTCCGCAGGTACACCCTGGTCCTTCCAGTACGTCATGCTGAAGTGCTAGGCAACACAACAGAGGGGAACAATGTCGGACTTCCATTTTTTTTTAAGACCTGTCGACTCACAAAGACTTTACTAGTGTATGCTAGCAGACTGTACACATGCACAGGGAACACATGCACACTCGGCTCTGGATTCCTTTCCAGACTACAACTACATGTATGTCTTTTCTGGTCATATAATAGAAACGTTATTTTACCGTGTTGAAGTAGATGAGATTTCCAGTGTCCTTTGACCCCCTGAACAACGGGCTGTTATGTCCAGTGAAACTCTCCCATGTTCCATGGAAGTCATACGTCATCACACTAATGAAGTCCAGGTGCCTGTGACCCACACAACCATCAGTCATTTGTAATTAATAACAAATCTGTACATAATGGCTATAACTAAAACCAATAGATCTCACACATCTTCCAAGATTGACATTGACAAAAAATGCGTACTTAGAAATTTCAGCGATTTCATAGCCTGCATCGATCGTTTCCTTTCCAGCGGCCACTGCTGCGGTCAGCATCAGTCGTGGACGTCCAGTGTTTCTTCCCTCCGCTTCATAGGCTTCCAGGAGTTCCTAGCAACACACACACATACAGACACACCCACATACATACACACACACACACACACACACACCGTGAGAAGCCCAGAAGAGTTCCTTTAACTAGGGCTTATTATTTGCCTTTAAAGCTCTTTGAGGATGCCACGTGCTGTTGCAAGTCATAAACCCAACGCCCCTACTTTACACAGCTGGGTAAACCCAACGTCCTTACATTACACAGCTGGGTAAACCCAATGTCCCTACTTTACACAGCTGGGTAAACCCAATGCCCCTACTTTACACAGCTGGGTGAATCTCTGCTTGTCCTCAGGTGGGCTGCCCCTGGACCCCGGGTACTCCCAGTCCAAATCCAGCCCATCAAAGACATGCCTCCGCAGGAAGGTGATGGAGGACTGGATGAATTTCTGCCTGTTGGCCGGTGTTGAGACCATACTGGAGAACCTGGGGAAAGATAAACGGCTTACATATGTCAATTATATTACAAGGGTCATTTTCCTTATTTTGAGGAAGCTTACTGATCCCAAGGGCCATTGTCCTTAAGGACACAATGATGCAAGCCAGGAATTAGGAACTTTTCTGGCTACTGCATGCTAACCCAGCTCCTGAACCACTACGCACCTACTGCATGCTAGCCCAGCTCCTTAGCCACTACACTACTACTGCATGCTAACCCAGCTCCTGAACCACTACGCTACTACTGCATGCTAGCCCAGCTCCTTAGCCACTACGCTACTACTGCATGTTAACCCAGTTCCTTAGCCACTACACTACTACTGCACGCTAGCCCAGCTCCTTAGCCACTACACTACTACTGCACGCTAGCCCAGCTCCTTAGCCACTACACCACTACTGCATGCTAGCCCAGCTCCCTAGCCACTACTGCATGCTAGCCCAGCTCCTTAGCCACTACAGTACTACTGCATGCTAGCCCAGCTCCTTAGCCACTACGCTACCACTGCATGCTAGCCCAGCTCCCTAGCCACTACTGCATGCTAGCCCAGCTCCTTAGCCACTACAGTACTACTGCATGCTAGCCCAGCTCCTTAGCCACTACGCTACCACTGCATGCTAGCCCAGCTCCTTAAAGTTGCACAGTTTTGAAAATGAACGTTAAGGGTTGTTTTAAGGACATGTTTGTGCATGCCTGTAGGCAGCCACTCTGAAGCAGTAAAGGCGATTCAAAACAAGTCAGAAAAGTCAAGATTTCGGTGTCCACCACTCTAGTTCATCCAAAACAAACCAGAAAAGGGAATCAAAGTGCTAAATTCCGGAATTTTCCTTTAACCACTACACTATCACCGCATATTCTCCATCTTGGGTTCCAATGATTTGTATGATACATTATTTTGAGGAAGATTATTGATCGCATTTAATTTGTGTAATCTACAAAAATCAGAAAAGAGAGACAAAAACTCACTTTGCTGTGCCAAAGTTCCATCCACCAACAGCTAGAAGTGTTTTCAAATTGGGATTCCTGTTTTTAGAAAAAAAAAAAGTTTTATCGTTGTGGTTTCAGAGAATTTTTACCCTTTACAAAATATCATTATTTATTTTTTCCATTTAATTTTACTGTATGGTAGAATTCAAAAGTACAACAGATGCAGAGCATGGTGGCATTAGTGAGAGGATGGACACAGGCATATAAATGACTCCTTTTTGTGTGCAAGAAAACACACCTTGTTTTAAGTCCATTGAAAGACTGATAGAGGGTCTCATCATTCCACTCATAGGTGGCCAGCTCATTGGCATCATTGATGACAGAGAAGGCGTAGATCAAATGGGTGCAGAGGTTGGGGTCAACATCTGCTGGGAGGTACTTTCCTGGTGCTGGTCGGTACTGGGACCAGTTGGTGAAATAACACACCAGGTCAGTTGCACATCCTAATGGACAATAGTTTCACATCCGTCACACTGCAGTAAACATTAAGGCTAATAATGAATGATTACAGAAGAGTATTCTGGGTGAACCCAGACAAGCCGATTAGCACATTTGAATTTGCTCTGCAGGTCTGTCTGGAGACCTTCCCATTAAAACCCAATCATAGTCTTGCATTGGGGCTTCACATGATTACAGACAGAGTACAGTTAGCTGCTAGCCTGGCTAGCGCCACCACTTCTCAATGAGTTAGCTGCACAGTTCAACACAATCTATGGACTTGTAGTTTATTTGGAATTGAGCAAAACAACTGCATTTCAAACCTTTGTTTACAAGAAAGATGTAAAATCAGTAAATCGTAAATCAGGTTTATAGGCCAAGTATACTTGCGTATACAAGGAATTTGGTCTCTGCATTTATCCCATCCGTGATTAGTGAACACACAGAGCACACAGTGAACACAGTGAGGTGAAGCACACAATGAGCGCATAGGTGAAGCACACACTAGTCCGGAGCAGTGAGCTGCAGTGGCGCTCAGGGACTCTTCAGCTGTGGATGTGGGCATGGGAGAGCAGTGCTCAAGCACTTCCCCTGCCCACATTTTTCCTACTGGTCGGGGATCAAACCGGCAACGCTTATTTGAACAAATCCCAACACAATATCTTGCAATAGGTAAATATAAAACAGCCATGCTGAAGTGCTTCATCAACAGAAAAGTAATAAGACAAGTTGAGCTGTGGGAGTGTTGTCATCAGAATTCAGATCAAGTGACTGTCAAGCATGACTTACTCTACCTCAGAGCTCACTGCACATCATTTCAAATTGGAACAGCAATCTTTCAAAGTTCAACTGAGAAATCCATCCATGCTGCTCAAAATCCAGCCACGGCTGCCCACAAACATCCCCTGTTTACTTGTGTTTACTTGAACACTCATCCCCTGTTTACTTGTGTAACCAGTACAGTAGGTTTGCTGTACTTGCGTAAAAATGGGAAGTAAATTAAAGGTCCCCGTAGCCATAGAAACCCATTCTCAATCTCAGCTGAGGACAAACTTACCCAGATGACACAGCAGGAGCCCCAGCCCTGTAAAGAACAAACATTATTGATGTTAGCGCTGAGCTAACAGTGTGCAGCTAGACAGTGGAGCACTGGAGTTCAGAAAAACGTTTGTTTATCGGATCTGAGTTTAAAAAGTTATTTACCTGTCCAGATAGTGAGCTTGTCCATTGTGCTGTCACTTCTTCTGCAGACTGGATTCAGTTCCCTTGAGTCCTGCCTAAAAATGTTTACTGGTTTGAAAAGGGAACTGTGATCTAGCCAATGACAGAGCAGGTACTGTACCATGACAATGATTAACACCCCCACACACTTACACACCCTCCCACACATCTGACTGGATATAGAGATTTCTAAAATAGATATTTCTTCACCACTGTGTTGTAATGCTTAGGCCTACATACATACACACTTTCATATGATAATCACTCCTTTGTTCATGTGCTCTCTGCACTCACACTGTGATCTTGACTAATTCACGCCACACAGGCCCATAAAAGCACATGCGACCGAAAGAGACAAAAGAGGCACAATCTGCAGATGATCCCAAATAAATATGAGGCACAACTGCAGTGACTGCTTAGACACAAACTGCATTTCGTTGTCTCTGTACTTGTACATAATCCTGTGTTTAGTTATAGTAGGTAACCTACTGAAGGCAACTTAATAGAGTCCTAATCCTGAGTTTAGTTCTAGAAGTAGGTAACCTAGGCAACTTAATAGAGTCCTAATCCTGTGTTTAGTAGGTAACCTACTGAAGGCCGTGAGAACAGACCAACATCAGCGGGATCGAGGAACAGCCAGGGAGATAAGCAAGCGATGTAACCGTTTTAGTTTATGACATAATTCCATTAAAAGCAATATCAAGGGAGCCAGGTCGGGGAAGATGAAATGGGAGAGAACAGGATGGAGAAAACCAGGGCAGAGGAGAGCAAAGAGACACTTTAAAGCTTTATGCCACAATAGCTTGGTCAAAAGATTACATCACAGTGGCAGCATTAGAATCTAGAGATGAGAATATGCCTGCAGTCAATATAGTGGACGTGAGTAAAGAAGACAGTGTAATAAGTTTTGTATTATGGATCTCATCAGTGGGAGTAAGCATTTAAAGGGTCTGTGCTCATGTCACATAACAGCATTTAAAGGGTCTGTGCTCATGTCACATAACAGCATTTAAAGGGTGTCCCGTAAGAGGAAGAGGAGAAGGACTGGTTGGCCTTAAAGGGTTTGTGCTCGTGTCACGTAAGAGGAGAAAGAGCTGGACTGGTTGGCCTTAAAGGGTTTGTGCTCGTGTCACGTAAGAGGAGAAAGAGCTGGACTGGTTGGCCTTAAAGGGTTTGTGCTCGTGTCCCGTAAGAGGAGAAAGAGCTGGACTGGTTGGCCTTAAAGGGTTTGTGCTCGTGTCCCGTAAGAGGAGAAGGACTGGTGTGGCTGGTCAGCTTGCCCACAGACTCACTTCAGGAAGCAACTAAAGAACAATCAGCTGACTGATGGGTCGGAACTTAAATGAGGCCTGTCAGGATGACACAGTGTCCAGATTCGAATGACAATATGTCTTTAGAAAATGCTCTGCATGTGTGGGTGGACAGATTCGAATGACAATAGGTCTTTAGAAAATGCTCTGCATGTGTGGGTGGACAGTAGAAAATGCTCTGCATGTGTGGGTGGGTGGACAGTTTTGACACAAAGAATGTGACCGTACAGAGGCAGGGGGAAGATAAGGCACAGAGACCACAGCGATAGAGAGAGAGACCACAGCGATAGAGAGAGACCAGTTTTGACACAAAAGATTTGACAGTACAGATGCAGGGGGAAGTTTGTGAGATAAGAGAGAGACTACAGAGATAAGCAGAAGATAAGGCACAGAGAGAGGATAACCAGAACCCTTACTGTAGAGTACGAGATCAGTCTTAAATGTCTATGGAGTGTTGAATTCACTAGCTTTTCCCTTACACTTGTGAGTTTGCAAAGGACTTTTTCCTACTAAAGTGTTCTAAACTAGAACATGGAGACCCAGCACATATCCTACTAAAGTGTTCTAAACTAGAACATGGAGCCCCACTAAAGTGTTCTAAACTAGAACATGGAGACCCAGCACATATCATACTAAAGTGTTCTAAACTAGAACATGGAGCCCCACTAAAGTGTTCTAAACTAGAACATGGAGACCCAGCACATATCCTACTAAAGTGTTCTAAACTAGAACATGGAGACCCAGCACATATCGTACTAAAGTGTTCTAAACTAGAACATGGAGACCCACCACATATCCTACTAAAGTGTTCTAAACTAGAACATGGAGACCCAAACCCAGGCACACACCTGGAGCTGCCTTGCATGGGCCTGTTGTTGTTGTTGTTGGACAGCTAGTCTCTCCTTGTTTAGAACATGGAACATGGAGACCCAGCACATATCGTACTAAAGTGTTCTAAACTAGAACATGGAGCCCCACTAAAGTGTTCTAAACTAGAACATGGAGACCCAGCACATATCCTACTAAAGTGTTCTAGACTAGAACATGGAGACCCAGCACATGTCCTACTAAAGTGTTCTAAACTAGAACATGGAGACCCAAACCCAGGCACACACCTGGAGCTGCCTTGCATGGGCCTGTTGTTGTTGTTGGACAGCTAGTCTCTCCTTGTTTCCATGATCAGATAAACAAATAAACAATGGACAATGTGGGAAACTGGTGTTGTTGCGGTGTCTCTGATGATGTTTGAAAATTGTTGAGAAAAGCTGTGGGTTTGTGAAATATTTCATCACAAATGGAAATACAAGGAAGTTACTGGCACAGCCTCAAGTTTAGCAATCAGTGACTTGGATGAAAAGTTGTGTTGAGAGTGGAGTGGTGGAGGAAGTGTTGAGCCAGTATGCTGGTAGTTAATTGTATATGTTTCATCGCCGCATGCACCGAGGGCTGTCTGTGTTGTAGGATATACCCTGCCTGTCTTGTGCTGCGTGTCTGTGTTGTAGGGTACACCCTGCCTGTCTAAAGTTGAAGCCAATTACTACACACACACACACACACACACACACTCGTTTGTGGGTTCCTCCCAACTGCTGCTGGATGAGCAAACACTGTCTGTAATGTCTAACGTGGTCTTCCAACACTCAACACCATGGCAACACTCAACACCATGGCAACACTCAACACCATGGCAACACTTAACACAATGGCAACACTTAACTCAATGGCAACACAACAATGGTCTCTAAACACGATGGCTGAGGGGTCGCAACACGATGGCTGGGAGGTGTCTGTTCTCAGCCTGGGATTACCAGACGCACCACCTTTCCTTTCCCCAGTTCCCACCAGACAAGACCAACCATACGTGGGCCTTAAAGAACTATCAATGTTCATTAAACTACTGTATGTGTTAGCCTGGGTTTCCCCATGCTGCCTTACGCGTGCGATTTTATTCACGCGGCTAGGCAGCCTGGATTCCATGGACTTCGTTTTCACCTCAACGAAGGAACCAATCACAGAACGGAGGGAGGACAGCAAGACAATGACGACACACCGAAGCCGTTATGAGCTATGTACAGACGCATTTGATAGACATTCGTAGCACCCAATCAACGGCTCTGGGCATTCGTAAACCACGTTTCAAATACGAGAAAATGAATGTCTAGTTCCCAGACCCCATGTCAATGAGATGAGGTCTGACGTTAGCCAGGCTATGTATGTGTATCAACATCCAGTAAAAATATTTAAACTATCAGTATATCTTATACTGTTTATGCACCACTTGCGTATATCACATTGCACATTGCTGCTTTTTTGCACTTCTGGTTAGATGCAAATTGCATTTCATTGTCTTTGTTCTTGTAATCTGCACAATGACAATAAAATTGGTCTCTTTGTCATATTTGTCAATATCTCATAGCTTACCTAGTGAGAGGGCCCTGGTGAGCTTTTTCTAGCAGCGTCACAGCAGCTTTGACGCAGGATAGCTAAATGGTGCACATGTTCCCACGGTGATCACATGATTGCATGAACACTCATGGGTAGCCTATGTGTTATTTTATAAATTAATAGAAAGCATCTTTTCTATGTTTCTACGTTCTGTTTATGTTTTTGGAAGAGGAAAGAAAATGCTTTAGATTCCCGACCCCCTACAGTACGCCCACATTGCCCCCGTTGAAGATCACTGTATCTATCTATCTATCTATCTATATATCAAACAGCCTTGCAGGAGGTCGGCCCTGTATGGGCATATAAAGCTCTTGTAGAGATGGGCTCTTATTTTGGTTTCTGATAATGACTTGATGTACGGTAGCATCTGTGACACAGAGTTACCTGATGTGTTCTCTCCCTCCAATCTCTATTCATCTCTATTGTGCTTACCTACCAAGGACCCAGGATGCAGAGGAGAAGAAGGGTATGACTATGCGGTATGACTGGACTCAGATAAGGTCTTTTATCTGTGTTTTAGGTCCTCACTAAGGGGCCGGCCCTTACACAAAGGGAGGTGTTTTGACCTAGCCTTCAGCCTCTCAAACACCTCTCCTAACACTCCTTGCTTAGCATCTCCATCACCTCTCCTAACACTCCTGGCTCCAACTAAACATGATGCATCCTCCATTGAATCACTCTGAAGTAGTGATAATTGCAGGCCTTTTAATGTTGTATAGCCTGTTGTAGTTCCTGTTGTGCCTGCAGTAAATCAGATTTGTATTTTCCATTTAGTTTCATTTCCCTAGCCATCCCTCTTGTAGAGATACTGTGATAATTGCACAGTATATGGAGAGCTACGCATGCCTCTCAACCTGTCTTCTTTGTTGCTAGCACACGTTCACACACACTTGTTAGCAGACATTGGAAACTGAAATCTTTTATATTTTTATATTCCATTTTCCCAAGACCAAAATACAAAATGGAAAAGTAGACTTGAAAACAAGAGCATCTTTACTGACAAACTAGGAGATACAAAAGAACAAGAATACATACACCAAAGCACAGAGTCAACATGAGGGTTTCAATACAGTGGGCCGATACACCAAAGCACAGAGTCAACATGAGGCTTTCAATACAGTGGGACAAACTAGGAAACAGGAAACGGGTGAAAACAATAAACAGGGACCAGAACTACCCTGCTGAAAAAACCCCGCTAGAAACTGGCTTATGCTGGTAGCTGTTTTTAGCTGGTCTTTGCTGGTTTTCTTCCAGCTCTTGCTGGCCTTTGCTGGTGTAGCTGGTTGGGCCACTGGCTGGATATGCTGGTGTGACCATCTGAGGAAGCTGGTCATGCTGGTGTGACCAGCCTGTCATGTGGGATACAGCTGGTGTAAGATGGTCATGCTGGTGACCAGCCTGTCAAGCTTGACATTGTTGGTGTAAGATGGTCATGCTGGTTTGCCAGAATGACCAACATAAGCTGGCATGGCCAGCAGAGAACGCTTTGATTTTGGAGATAGAACTTATCAGCCTACGGTGGGAGGGCAACCATGCACATATCAAATCTAATTATTAGTCATTCATTATCATTGTTTATGCTACTATTTGTGTGTGACTGTTTATGCTTACCTCATGCTATCATCTGAATTTGCAAACATCCATTCACAATAGCTGCATCCTCCACCGAGATAAGTAATTAAATAATCAGCTAGATATTTATACCGGGTTAGACCCACTAGTTTGACATTTACTGTTCTTCACAATAAACTAGCCTAACTAAACCATACTTATATACACAAGACTGGACCATAGCGAGGTCACCTGCACTCTGGTAACTCCAGGTTATGGTTAAGGTTGGGTTGGGGTTAGGGTTAACTCCAGGTTATGGTTAAGGTTGGGTTAGGGTTAACTCCGGGTTATGGTTAAGGTTGGGTTAGGCTTGGGGTTAGGGTTAACTCCAGGTTATGGTTAAGGTTGGTGTTGGTTAAGGTGCGGTGTAGTAATGGGTGTGGTGTTACCATAAAATCTTGCATTATGTATTTCATAAGATTATCTTTATATCTTTATATACACAGTGCATTCTTATTTCAACTCTTTGTAGGTAAACATGAAACATGAGAAATGGGCTCATAGAGGGCAATGGTAATGTTAATGGGCTCATAGAGGGCAATGTTAATGGTAATGGGCTCATAGAGGGCAATGGTAATGGGTTCATAGAGGGCAATGTTAATGGCTCATAGAGGGCAATGTTAATAGTAATGGGCTCATAGAGGGCAATGGTAATGGGTTCATAGAGGGCAATGTTAATGGTAATGGGCTCATAGAGGGCAATGGTAATGGGCTCATAGAGGGCAATGTTAATGGGCTCATAGAGGGCAATGTTAATAGTAATGGGTTCATAGAGGGCAATGGTAATGTTAATGGGCTCATAGAGGGCAATGTTAATAGTAATGGGTTCATAGAGGGCAATGGTAATGTTAATGGGCTCATAGAGGGCAATGTTAATAGTAATGGGTTCATAGAGGGCAATGGTAATGGGCTCATAGAGGGCAATGTTAATGGGCTCATAGAGGGCAATGGTAATGGGCTCATAGAGGGCAATGTTAATGGGCTCATAGAGGGCAATGGTAATGGGCTCATAGAGGGCAATGTTAATGGGATCATTGAGGGCATCGTTAATGGGATCATTGAGGGCATCGTTAATGGTAATGGGTTCATAGAGGGCAATGGTAATGGGATCATTGAGGGCAATGGTAATGGGATCATTGAGGGCAATGTTAATGGTAATGGGTTCATAGAGGGCAATGTTAATGGGTTCATAGAGGGCAATGTTAATGGGATCATAGAGGGCAATGTTAATGGTAATGGGTTCATAGAGGGCAATGTTAATGGGATCATTGAGGGCAATGTTAATGGGCTCATAGAGGGCAATGTTAATGGGATCATTGAGGGCAATGTTAATGGGCTCATAGAGGGCAATGTTAATGGGCAGAGGATGACTTTGTTGCCGTTGTACTTGTACTCTGCACAATGACAATAAAGTTGAATCTAATCTAATGATGGCAGATTCATGCCTCATGCCCAGTCACAGCATGTGCATCTGTCATTGTAAACAAGACCTGCCGGACATCCCAGGACAAATGAATGACCCATGAAGCACTGGTAGAACAGATTGGGATTTCCACTGTTGGGGTACAAGCCATCCGCCTTCCCAGAGCAGAAGCCACTTCCTGGGGCATGGGTGGTGATGGTGGTGGTGGTGGGGCGGGTGGTTGTAGCAGCAGGGCTGGCTGTGGGTTTTGTAGGCTCCTCAGGGAAGGTGGTTGGAGGGAGAGGAGGCAAGTCTGAGGGGAACAAAAAGATTTCATATTTGTTTAGTCTCAGGAAGTAAGGAGTGCCACTGCAACTTCATATTTGTTTTGTCTCAGGAAGTAAGGAGTGCCACTGCAACTTGATATTTCAGTATGTCAGGTTTTTTCCTTCAGTCATCTCAAATGTGACAGAACTACATTTGTGATCAACTAATAAGGACATTTATGATCAATCAACAAAATGGATCTTTAATAAAGACCAAATGGATCCTTGATGAAGACATTTGTTGTTATTGCAGCTTGTTGGGTCACCTGAGAGGAGCTGTGAGCGCAGGTGGTTAATGAGAGGGTAGTCGCCCTGTCTGCAGAACTGCCCCTGAGAGGAGCTGTGAGCGCAGGTGGTTAATGAGAGGGTAGTCGCCCTGTCTGCTGAACTGCCCCTGAGAGGAGCTGTGAGCGCAGGTGGTTAATGAGAGGGTAGTCGCCCTGTCTGCAGAACTGCCCCTGAGAGGAGCTGTGAACACAGGTGGTTAATGAGAGGGTAGTCGCAAAGTCATCCAGGTCCAGCGCCCAGGCGAACGCTCCTCCGTATCCGTTGGCCTTGAGGTATTCAACCTGCAGATGCAAAAAGCAAGATAGGCTTGTTGAGTAATCCTGAAATATATAGAAATATTGAAGTGAATCAAACCGA
Organism: Alosa alosa; assembly: GCF_017589495.1. NCBI lineage: Eukaryota > Metazoa > Chordata > Actinopteri > Clupeiformes > Clupeidae > Alosa > Alosa alosa. The sequence continues at coordinate 36,535,764 of NC_063192.1, read as the reverse complement.
CACATTTTCAGCTATGTGAGTGGACACAAACACACACATAGATCATACACACACACATTCACACACACACATAGATCACACACAATGATCACAGTACTCTGTGTCCAGAAAGGGGCACCACTCGTTTTAAGAGTGTACCCTCTGCTTCCCTCTGGGAAAGCCAGCCAATCGGGAGTACCTTAGTTATGATGCTCTCCTGGTTGTCAAAACCCACCCACTCGTTTCCTTTGACAGCGTAGGGCACCTTCTGATCATCAATCCACTGGGTGCTAGTCTCCTTGAGGAAGGTGCAGAGGAAGGTGCAGAGGAAATAAATAGAAAGTAAGCCTGAGGAAAGTCCAGCAGAGAGTGTTTCTGTGGAGCATTTGTGGCGGTGCAGCGGAGGCAGACCTTGTAGTACGCCCAAAAGCCTCCCTCTCGGGTGTAGGGGCCTGCAGAGGCCGGGCCATTGGCTGGCGCTCCGACTCCGTTGCTTGCGGATACGATGTGGAATGTGCGGCCATAAGTGGCTATTCCCAAAAGCAGCTTCTCCGCCAGAGCTCCGGCGTCCCTCCAGTACCTCATGGCAAAGTCCTGCAGAGCACAGAGTGTGTGGTGTCTATAGAGCAGAGTGGGTGGTGTCTATAGAGCAGAGTGGGTGGTGTCTTTAGAGTGTGTGGTGTCTATAGAGCAGAGTGTGTGGTGTCTATAGAGCAGAGTGGGTGGTGTCTATAGAGTGTGTGGTGTCTATAGAGCAGAGTGTGTGGTGTCTATAGAGTGTGTGGTGTCTATAGAGCAGAGCGGGTGGTGTCTATAGAGCACAGAGTGTGTGGTGTCTATAGAGTGTGTGGTGTCTATAGAGCAGAGTGTGTGGTGTCTATAGAGCACAGAGTGTGTGGTGTCTATAGAGCAGAGCGGGTGGTGTCTATAGAGCAGAGCGTGTGGTGTCTATAGAGTGTGTGGTGTCTATAGAGCAGAGCGGGTGGTGTCTATAGAGCAGAGCGAGTGGTGTCTATAGAGCACAGAGTGTGTGGTGTCTATAGAGCAGAGCGTGTGGTGTCTATAGAGCAGAGCGTGTGGTGTCTATAGAGAACAGAGTGTGTGGTGTCTATAGAGCAGAGTGTGTGGTGTCTATAGAGCACAGAGTGTGTGGTGTCTATAGAGTGTGTGGTGTCTATAGAGCAGAGTGTGTGGTGTCTATAGAGTGTGTGGTGTCTATAGAGCAGAGCGTGTGGTGTCTATAGAGCAGAGCGAGTGATGTCTATAGAGCAGAGTGGGTGGTGTCTATAGAGCGTGTGGTGTCTATAGAGTGTGTGGTGTCTATAGAGCAGAGTGGGTGGTGTCTATAGAGCGTGTGGTGTCTATAGAGCAGAGTGGGTGGTGTCTATAGAGCAGAGCGGGTGGTGTCTATAGAGTGTGTGGTGTCTATAGAGCAGAGCGGGTGGTGTCTATAGAGCAGAGTGGGTGGTGTCTATAGAGCAGAGCGAGTGATGTCTATAGAGCAGAGTGGGTGGTGTCTATAGAGCGTGTAGTGTCTATAGAGTGTGTGGTGTCTATAGAGCAGAGTGGGTGGTGTCTATAGAGCGTGTGGTGTCTATAGAGCAGAGTGTGTGGTGTCTATAGAGCAGAGTGTGTGGTGTCTATAGAGTGTGTGGTGTCTATAGAGCAGAGCGTGTGGTGTCTATAGAGCAGAGCGGGTGATGTCTATAGAGCAGAGTGGTTGGTGTCTATAGAGCGTGTGGTGTCTATAGAGTGTGTGGTGTCTATAGAGCAGAGTGGGTGGTGTCTATAGAGTGTGTGGTGTCTATAGAGCAGAGTGGGTGGTGTCTATAGAGCAGAGCGGGTGGTGTCTATAGAGTGTGTGGTGTCTATAGAGCAGAGCGGGTGGTGTCTATAGAGCAGAGTGGGTGGTGTCTATAGAGCAGAGCGGGTGGTGTCTATAGAGTGTGTGGTGTCTATAGAGCAGAGCGGGTGGTGTCTATAGAGCAGAGTGGGTGGTGTCTATAGAGCAGAGCGGGTGGTGTCTATAGAGCAGAGCGTGTGGTGTCTATAGAGTGTGTGGTGTCTATAGAGTGTGTGGTGTCTATAGAGCACAGAGTGTGTGGTGTCTATAGAGCAGAGTGTGTGGTGTCTATAGAGCAGAGCGGGTGGTGTCTATAGAGTGTGTGGTGTCTATAGAGCAGAGCGTGTGGTGTCTATAGAGTGTGTGGTGTCTATAGAGTGTGTGGTGTCTATAGAGCACAGAGTGTGTGGTGTCTATAGAGCAGAGCGTGTGGTGTCTATAGAGTGTGTGGTGTCTATAGAGTGTGTGGTGTCTATAGAGCACAGAGTGTGTGGTGTCTATAGAGCAGAGCGTGTGGTGTCTATAGAGTGTGTGGTGTCTATAGAGCAGAGTGTGTGGTGTCTATAGAGTGTGTGGTGTCTATAGAGCAGAGTGTGTGGTGTCTATAGAGTGTGTGGTGTCTATAGAGCAGAGCGTGTGGTGTCTATAGAGCAGAGCGAGTGATGTCTATAGAGCAGAGTGGGTGGTGTCTATAGAGCGTGTGGTGTCTATAGAGTGTGTGGTGTCTATAGAGCAGAGTGGGTGGTGTCTATAGAGCGTGTGGTGTCTATAGAGCAGAGTGGGTGGTGTCTATAGAGCAGAGCGGGTGGTGTCTATAGAGTGTGTGGTGTCTATAGAGCAGAGCGGGTGGTGTCTATAGAGCAGAGTGGGTGGTGTCTATAGAGCAGAGCGAGTGATGTCTATAGAGCAGAGTGGGTGGTGTCTATAGAGCGTGTGGTGTCTATAGAGTGTGTGGTGTCTATAGAGCAGAGTGGGTGGTGTCTATAGAGCGTGTGGTGTCTATAGAGCAGAGTGTGTGGTGTCTATAGAGCAGAGTGTGTGGTGTCTATAGAGTGTGTGGTGTCTATAGAGCAGAGCGTGTGGTGTCTATAGAGCAGAGCGGGTGATGTCTATAGAGCAGAGTGGGTGGTGTCTATAGAGCGTGTGGTGTATATAGAGTGTGTGGTGTCTATAGAGCAGAGTGGGTGGTGTCTATAGAGTGTGTGGTGTCTATAGAGCAGAGTGGGTGGTGTCTATAGAGCAGAGCGGGTGGTGTCTATAGAGTGTGTGGTGTCTATAGAGCAGAGCGGGTGGTGTCTAGAGAGCAGAGTGGGTGGTGTCTATAGAGCAGAGCGGGTGGTGTTTATAGAGTGTGTGGTGTCTATAGAGCAGAGCGGGTGGTGTCTATAGAGCAGAGTGGGTGGTGTCTATAGAGCAGAGCGGGTGGTGTCTATAGAGCAGAGCGTGTGGTGTCTATAGAGCAGAGCGTGTGGTGTCTATAGAGTGTGTGGTGTCTATAGAGCACAGAGTGTGTGGTGTCTATAGAGCAGAGTGTGTGGTGTCTATAGAGCGTGTGGTGTCTATAGAGCAGAGTGTGTGGTGTCTATAGAGCAGAGTGTGTGGTGTCTATAGAGTGTGTGGTGTCTATAGAGCAGAGCGTGTGGTGTGTATAGAGCAGAGCGGGTGATGTCTATAGAGCAGAGTGGGTGGTGTCTATAGAGCGTGTGGTGTATATAGAGTGTGTGGTGTCTATAGAGCAGAGTGGGTGGTGTCTATAGAGTGTGTGGTGTCTATAGAGCAGAGTGGGTGGTGTCTATAGAGCAGAGCGAGTGGTGTCTATAGAGCAGAGCGGGTGGTGTCTATAGAGTGTGTGGTGTCTATAGAGCAGAGTGGGTGGTGTCTATAGAGCAGAGCGGGTGGTGTTTATAGAGTGTGTGGTGTCTATAGAGCAGAGCGGGTGGTGTCTATAGAGCAGAGTGGGTGGTGTCTATAGAGCAAAGGGTGGTGTCTATAGAGCAAGAAGTGTGTGGTGTCTATAGAGCAGAGCGTGTGGTGTCTATAGAGTGTGTGGTGTCTATAGAGCACAGAGTGTGTGGTGTCTATAGAGCAGAGTGTGTGGTGTCTATAGAGCAGAGCGGGTGGTGTCTATAGAGCAGAGTGGGTGGTGTCTATAGAGTATGTGGTGTCTATAGAGCAGAGCGGGTGGTGTCTATAGAGCAGAGCGTGTGGTGTCTATAGAGCAGAGCGGGTGGTGTCTATAGAGCAGAGTGTGTGGTGTCTATAGAGCAGAGTGGGTGGTGTATATAGAGCAGAGCGAGTGGTGTCTATAGAGCAGAGCGGGTGGTGTCTATAGAGTGTGTGGTGTCTATGTCTATAGAGTGTGTGGTGTCTATAGAGCAGAGCGGGTGGTGTCTATAGAGCAGAGCGGGTGGTGTCTATAGAGCAGAGTGTGTGGTGTCTATAGAGCAGAGTGTGGGGTGACTATAGAGCAGAGCGAGTGGTGTCTATAGAGAAGAGTGTGTGGTGTCTATAGAGTGTGTGGTGTCTATAGAGCAGAGCGTGTGGTGTCTATAGAGCAGAGTGTGTGGTGTCTATAGAGTGTGTGGTGTCTATAGAGCAGAGCGAGTGGTGTCTATAGAGTGTGTGGTGTCTATAGAGCAGAGAGAGTGGTGTCTATAGAGTGTGTGGTGTATATAGAGCAGAGTGTGTGGTGTCTATAGAGTGTGTGGTGTCTATAGAGCAGAGCGAGTGGTGTCTATAGAGCACAGAGTGTGTGGTGTCTATATAGTGTGTGGTGTCTATAGAGCAGAGTGTGTGGTGTCTATAGAGCAGAGAGTGTGGTGTCTATAGAGCAGAGTGTGTGGTGTCTATAGAGTGTGTGGTGTCTTTAGAGCAGAGCGAGTGGTGTCTATAGAGCACAGAGTGTGTGGTGTCTATAGAGTGTGTGGTGTCTATAGAGCAGAGTGTGTGGTGTCTATAGAGCAGAGCGAGTGGTGTCTATAGAGCACAGAGTGTGTGGTGTCTACAGAGTGTGTGGTGTCTATAGAGCAGAGCGTGTGGTGTCTATAGAGCAGAGTGTGTGGTGTCTATAGAGTGTGTGGTGTCTATAGAGCAGAGCGAGTGGTGTCTATAGAGTGTGTGGTGTCTATAGAGCAGAGCGAGTGGTGTCTATAGAGTGTGTGGTGTATATAGAGCAGAGTGTGTGGTGTCTATAGAGTGTGTGGTGTCTATAGAGCAGAGCGAGTGGTGTCTATAGAGCACAGAGTGTGTGGTGTCTATATAGTGTGTGGTGTCTATAGAGCAGAGTGTGTGGTGTCTATAGAGCAGAGAGTGTGGTGTCTATAGAGCAGAGTGTGTGGTGTCTATAGAGTGTGTGGTGTCTTTAGAGCAGAGCGAGTGGTGTCTATAGAGCACAGAGTGTGTGGTGTCTATAGAGTGTGTGGTGTCTATAGAGCAGAGTGTGTGGTGTCTATAGAGCAGAGCGAGTGGTGTCTATAGAGCACAGAGTGTGTGGTGTCTACAGAGTGTGTGGTGTCTATAGAGCAGAGTGTGTGGTGTCTATAGAGTGTGTGGTGTCTATAGAGCAGAGAGTGTGGTGTCTATAGAGCAGAGTGTGTGGTGTCTATAGAGCGGGTGGTGTCTATAGAGCAGAGCGAGTGGTGTCTATAGAGCACAGAGTCTGTGGTGTCTATAGAGTGTGTGGTGTCTATAGAGTGTGTGGTAGAGCAGGTTAAATCCTGGTTGCTGTGTCCCCATTTTTCTTAGGTTTTTGTTGTGTCATCCGTTTCGCCCCACGTTTTAAGTCCATTTTTCTTGGACACTATTGGACGTCGGGTGCACTTTTTACAATAAACATCCTGCACTTAAGTGCTGCTGTGGCAGAGCCAATTCATTTCTCTCTAAAGAACCCAACCTGAGCTTTGCTACTTTGTGACAGAGTGTGTGGTGTCTATAAAGTGTGTGGTGTCTATAGAGCAGAGTGTGTGTTGTCTATAGAGTGTGTGGTGTCTATAGAGCAGAGCGTGTGGTGTCTATAGAGCAGAGTGTGTGGTGTCTATAGAGCAGAGTGTGTGGTGTCTATAGAGCGTGTGGTGTCTATAGAGTGTGTGGTGTCTATAGAGCAGAGCGGATGGTGTCTATAGAGTGTGTGGTGTCTATAGAGCAGAGCGGATGGTGTCTATAGAGTGTGTGGTGTCTATAGAGCGTGTGGTGTCTATAGAGCGTGTGGTGTTTATAGAGCAGAGTGTGTGGTGTCTATAGAGCAGAGTGTGTGGTGTCTATAGAGTGTGTGGTGTCTATAGAGTGAGTGGTGTCTATAGAGTGGGTGGTGTCTATAGAGCAGAGCGTGTGGTGTCTATAGAGTGGGTGGTGTCTATAGAGTAGAGTGTGTGATATCTATAGAGTGAGTGGTGTCTATAGAGTGTGTGGTGTCTATAGAGCAGAGTGTGTGGTGTCTATAGAGTGTGTGTTGTCTATAGAGCAGAGCGAGTGGTGTCTATAGAGTGTGTGGTGTCTATAGAGCAGAGCGTGTGGTGTCTATAGAGTGTGTGGTGTCTATAGAGCGGGTGGTGTCTATAGAGTGTGTGGTGTCTATAGAGCAGAGTGTGTGGTGTCTATAGAGTGTGTGGTGTCTATAAATGGTGGTGTCTATAGAGCACAGAGTGTGTGGTGTCTATAAATGGTGGTGTCTATAGAGTGTGTGGTGTCTATAGAGCGTGTGGTATCTAGAGTGTGTGGTGTCTATAGAGCGGGTGGTGTCTATAGAGCACAGAGTGTGTGGTGTCTATAGAGTGTATGACAGAGGGCTCTGTCTAGCTCCTCCGTACAGCGCCTTGTTAACCCTTTACCCGCCAAAGTCGCAAAATTGCGACAAACAACGTCACTGATTAAAACAGACGATAGACGCGAGTACAGTGTAAAATCTCATTTGTACTCTTGACCACTAGTTGGCAGACACCCAGAGCTTCGATTCAAGCTCAACCTTTTTTCAAAGTTTTCAGGAAGCATGTGAAAAAGCGAGAAACACCACGAAGAAGGCGTGCATTTCCTCCATAGAGGAGGCGATGCAGGCCATAGTTTTGCACAAATTGAAGCAGAAATACACCAAATGTTGAAAAAAAAAAATTCACGTGTGATGAAGTCTCGGGTCTTTTATACATCTATTCTGATTCTAAAGGATAAAATCTGCATTTTGGAGGATATGATCGTCGTCTATTGGCAGTGATAGTCACGGGCGTCTGTGAATGGAGGTCGTCATTTTCGTCTTTCGACAGTGTTCACTAAGCATACCACGCTTATGTCGACCCTCTGCCGCGTAGCTGAAGGTGCCAGTGGTAAAGGTGATGATAGTGTCCGTAATGGGCGTAGTAAAGACAGCAGGGTAGTAAAAATAGGGCTCTGAAGAACTACAAAGTCACCAGCGATAGGAACTGGATTTGACCAGGCTACTTTATTGTATAGTAGAATAAGGTTTGTGGTAATAGTAATAGTTTACTATTGTTGGTTTACATGTGACTGCTTTCCTGTTCAGGTGTTATGTGGGTGAAATGACAAAAAAGTAAGCAAAACTGCTCAAATATATGTTCAACATCCAGTATTTACTGAAATGTGCATAATTCGAGGTGGTTGTCATTCAGTGACGTCATAATATGCAAATTAGATGTGTAAATGTACCCCCTTCATAAACTTTTGTTCATACTCAATGATTTTCACATTTACAGTAGGACTTTATCTCTGACCACTTTCAAGCCATGGCCTTTTGAAATTTTGATGTAAAAATCGAATGATGTTTTTTTTTTAAACCTGGCGCCTAAAGGGTTAATTGTCCCTAGTTACTATCGCGGGGGTGCACACCTGACTTTAGTTGGCTAGTGGCAGATACCAACTTTTTGACAAGTGCCAGTACATGCAAGGAACTGTAAAAGCACACACAATAACACACAGACAACAATAAACGCAGACACGGTAACAAACATTAGTATATGCAAACAAACAGCCACACGCGACCACACACAAACATCCATTCATGCGAACACAAACACTGAAACTCGCACCTGTTTTCCCCGACCGCGGCAATATTAACCCTGTAAACTAATAAACTTACACTCACCGGGTAGAGCAGGTTAAATCCTGGTTGCTGTGTGCCCATTTTTCTTTGGTTTTTGTTGTGTCATCCGTGTCGCCCCACGTTTTAAGTCCATGCAGCATTTATTTGGGGATAGTTGAATGGCGCGCAAGCCGCCATGACGGGCTAACCCGAGCAGTGGGGCTGAGGGCTAGTTCAAGCGCCTCAGGTCTGCGCAGTGCAGTATGGGTGCGGGGCAAACTATGTTTTACGGGGTTTTTCATGAAATACGGTAGTATAAGGGTTACAAGGGGAAGAAGTGATAGGAATATGATACATATGGAGTGTATTCTTGAGGAACTATTTACTGACTGTGGGGGTGATGTTTAAAAGTGTTTATTAGTGATTTTGTTGTTAACTGTGGAGATAGTATGACCTGTGGGAGGGGTTGAGCATCTCAAATGTTGGGCAGAGCGTGTGGTGTCTATAGAGTGTGTGGTGTCTATAGAGCAGAGTGTGTGGTATCTATAGAGTGTGTGGTGTCTATAGAGTAAGTGGTGTCTATAGAGTTTGTGGTGTCTATAGAGCAGAGTGTGTGGTGTCTATAGAGTGTGTGGTGTCTATAGAGCAGAGTGTGCGGTGTCTATAGAGTGTGTGGTGTCTATAGAGTGTGTGGTGTCTATAGAGCAGAGTGTGTGGTGTCTATAGAGTGTGTGGTGTCTATAGAGCGTGTGGTGTCTATAGAGCGTGTGGTGTTTATAGAGCAGAGTGTGTGGTGTCTATAGAGTGTGTGGTGTCTATAGAGCGTGTGGTGTCTATAGAGCGTGTGGTGTTTATAGAGCAGAGTGTGTGGTGTCTATAGAGCAGAGTGTGTGGTGTCTATAGAGTGTGTGGTGTCTATAGAGTGGGTGGTGTCTATAGAGTGGGTGGTGTCTATAGAGCAGAGCGTGTGGTGTCTATAGAGTGGGTGGTGTCTATAGAGTAGAGTGTGTGATATCTATAGAGTGAGTGGTGTCTATAGAGTGTGTGGTGTCTATAGAGTGTGTGGTGTCTATAGAGCAGAGCGTGTGGTGTCTATAGAGTGTGTGTTGTCTATAGAGCAGAGCGAGTGGTGTCTATAGAGTGTGTGGTGTCTATAGAGCAGAGCGTGTGGTGTCTATAGAGTGTGTGGTGTCTATAGAGCGGGTGGTGTCTATAGAGTGTGTGGTGTCTATAGAGCAGAGTGTGTGGTGTCTATAGAGTGTGTGGTGTCTATAGAGCGGGTGGTGTCTATAGAGCACAGAGTGTGTGGTGTCTATAGAGCGGGTGGTGTCTATAGAGTGTGTGGTGTCTATAGAGCGTGTGGTATCTAGAGTGTGTGGTGTCTATAGAGCGGGTGGTGTCTATAGAGCACAGAGTGTGTGGTGTCTATAGAGTGTGTGGTGTCTATAGAGCGTGTGGTATCTAGAGTGTGTGGTGTCTATAGAGCAGAGTGTGTGGTGTCTATAGAGCACAGAGTGTGTGGTGTCTATAGAGTGTATGACAGAGGGCTCTGTCTAGCTCCTCCGTACAGCGCCTTGTTAATTGTCCCTAGTTACTATCGCGGGGGTGCACACCTGACTTTAGTTGGCTAGTGGCAGATACCAACTTTTTGACAAGTGCCAGTACATGCAAGGAACTGTAAAAGCACACACAATAACACACAGACAACAATAAACGCAGACACGGTAACAAACATTAGTATATGCAAACAAACAGCCACACGCGACCACACACAAACATCCATTCATGCGAACACAAACACTGAAACTCGCACCTGTTTTCCCCGACCGCGGCAATATTAACCCTGTAAACTAATAAACTTACACTCACCGGGTAGAGCAGGTTAAATCCTGGTTGCTGTGTGCCCATTTTTCTTTGGTTTTTGTTGTGTCATCCGTGTCGCCCCACGTTTTAAGTCCATGCAGCATTTATTTGGGGATAGTTGAATGGCGCAAAGCCGCCGTGGCCAGACTAACCGAGCAGTGGGGCTGAGGGCTAGTTCAAGCGCCTCAGGTCTGCGCAGTGCAGTATGGGTGCGGGGCAAACTATGTTTTACGGGGTTTTTCATGAAATACGGTAGTAATAAGGGTTACAAGGGGAGAAGTGATAGGAATATGATACATATGGAGTGTATTCTTGAGGAACTATTTACTGACTGTGGGGGTGATGTTTAAAAGTGTTTATTAGTGATTTTGTTGTTAACTGTGGAGATAGTATGACCTGTGGGAGGGGTTGAGCATCTCAAATGTTGGGCAGAGCGTGTGGTGTCTATAGAGTGTGTGGTGTCTATAGAGCAGAGTGTGTGGTATCTATAGAGTGTGTGGTGTCTATAGAGTAAGTGGTGTCTATAGAGTTTGTGGTGTCTATAGAGCAGAGTGTGTGGTGTCTATAGAGTGTGTGGTGTCTATAGAGCAGAGTGTGCGGTGTCTATAGAGTGTGTGGTGTCTATAGAGTGTGTGGTGTCTATAGAGCAGAGTGTGTGGTGTCTATAGAGTGTGTGGTGTCTATAGAGTGTGTGGTGTCTATAGAGCAGAGTGTGTGGTGTCTATAGAGTGTGTGGTGTCTATAGAGCAGAGCGTGTGGTGTCTATAGAGTGTGTGGTGTCTATAGAGCAGAGTGTGTGGTGTCTATAGAGTGTGTGGTGTCTATAGAGCAGAGTGGGTGGTGTCCATAGAGTGTGTGGTGTCTATAGAGCAGAGCGTGTGGTGTCTATAGAGCAGAGCGTGTGGTGTCTATAGAGCAGAGAGTGTGGTGTCTATAGAGCAGAGCGAGTGATGTCTATAGAGCAGAGTGGGTGGTGTCTATAGAGCGTGTGGTGTCTATAGAGTGTGTGGTGTCTATAGAGTAGTGTTAATTTTGTCACCTATTTTTAATTTAGTCTTAGTCTTAGTCTTGTGACGAAATGTCCTTTTTAGTCTTTGTCATATTTAGTCATTGAAATATCATTTTTTGTTAGTCAAGTTTTAGTCAACTAAAAAGTCTAGTAATTTTAGTCTAGTTCTAGTCAAAAGAAAACTAAAGCTATCTTAGTCAGTTTTAGTCAAAACATTTCAGTCTTTTTTATAACAAATTATTTCAGTCAGTCAGTATGTTTACATTACAGGTAAGTCGAGCTACAGTTATAGCTCGGCTGGGATTGACCATAGACAGTAAAAGGTGACTGGACCACTGTCATGATCTTAAGTAGACCAGTGTTTCACAAAGTGTGGTCGGGGACCACTGGTGGTCCATAAGCTATCCCAAGTGGTCCACGAGCAGACCTGGTAAAATATAATATAGATGAGTTGTTTGCAATATTGAACCAACTTGTATGTAAATTCAAACAGTTCTACAACACTGTCTATGTCAGATATGCCAGTTTAAATCATATGAATCCTCTGACACAATTAAGCAAAGTGCAAAGACAATAAACAAGATGGTTCAGTGAGTATTGTGTAGGCTAATATACTGCTAGGTCTATTTTTAATTGTTTTTAGCTAGGTAGTCCGTCGTTTCTTTTTATTGATTAGTTAAGTGGTCCTTCATCTGAAAAAGTTTGAGAAACACTGTCTTAGACTCAAGTATGAATGTTTACTCCATGCAGCTAGATGGCAATATGTAAATGCAACACAAACTCTCTATCTTAACTAACTTGCTAGCGAACTTTCCATATTAGCTTACTTGCTAGCAAACTTTGCATCATCAGTGTAACTAGTTAAATAGTTGACATTACTTGCTGAAAATTTTTATTATGGACATTCTGGGGGATGTTAATCTGTATATGTATGAAGCTTCAGCTTCTGGGTATGTAACATTGTGGCCTAATGCCTAGGTAGTTAGCTTGCTAACTCTGGCAGAAATCTCGGTGTTCTTGTTCCATGTAGTTTAGGTACAGGGTTGCAGCAGAGAATGTCTAGTTGCAGCAACAACCGTGGAACTAGCCTACAGGAAAGCTGCTGCGCTGAACCATGAACTCATTGGGAATATTTTGAAAGCGTAACAGCTATTCTGGCTTCTCATTTTTTAGGCGAAATGAAGAGATTTTATCTTAGTTTTATTTCATGCAAAACATTTTAGTCTCGTCTTTTTTAGTCAACAATAATGCATCTTAAGATAGTCTTAGTCAGTGTTTCAGGACATTAGTGCAGTCTTGTCATAGTCTCGTCTTAGTCATGGAAAAAAAGGTTGTTGACGAACATTTTTTCTCTAGTCTCGTCTGACGAAATTAACACTACTATAGAGCAGAGTGGGTGGTGTCTATAGAGCGTGTGGTGTCTATAGAGCAGAGCGGGTGGTGTCTATAGAGCAGAGTGGGTGGTGTCTATAGAGCAGAGTGTGTGGTGTCTATAGAGCAGAGTAGGTGGTGTATATAGAGCAGGCAGTGGTGTCTATAG